>NC_140937.1:55346759-55446759 GCF_014529385.1 Adiantum capillus-veneris
TCACTGAGACATGGGGGGCATATGCCACATCTCTCTACACAGCATCAAGGCAACCACCTATGCCGGACCCACTAGAGACATGTCCGGAGACATGTTCTTTCTTTACTGTCGAGAGGGTAAGGAAAGCCATTGACAAGATGAAGACAAGGAGAGCACATGATCATGATGGTCTGGTAGCAGAGCACTTCATCCATGCCAGAGATATGCTTGCAGAGCTCCTGTTTATGATGTTTAATCGAGCCATGTATGAAGGCTTCTCGGAGACTTGGAGTATGTCTACGATTGTGCCTATTTTCAAGTCAGGAGATCCCATGATTTCCGCGAAATATCGCACCATCATGGTTGGTCACACATTAGCTAGGTTATATGCATCCGTTCTTGAACAGGAGCTGAGTAGATGGGCAGAGCGAGAGGGCATAAGAGCACCAGGGAAGCAGGTTTCAGGAGAGGTTTCTCCACTCTTGACCAAATTCTGACACTCAGAGCTATTATTGGGGAGGGTAGACACCATGGCAAGAGGATCTATTGTAGCTTTGTGGATTTCCGCAAAGCTTTTGACATAGTGCCGAGAGCCAGACTTATATGCAGACTACAAGACATGGGTGTGCCTATAGAGTTGATATGGGGTATTCTGGCTCTATACAGGACAGTGATGGGGTGGGTACACACCACTGAGGGAATGTCTGACATGGTCCACTCCACTATTGGAGTAAAGCAGGGGTGCCCCCTATCCCCGACTCTTTTTGGGATGTATGTGGATGAGTTTTCGGACTATCTAGAGCGTCAAGGGGACAAGGGGGCTCAGCTAGCAGGGACATGGATTTCGGTGTTACTATATGCTGATGATATTGTGCTGATTTTTGACTCTCCAGAGGGGATGCAACGTCATTTGGATGCTCTGGATACATTTGCTCGTGACAGTGGATTGTCTGTCAATCTGAGGAAAACCAAGGTTATGGTGTTCAACACCACACCACAGTGGGTCAAGAGGTCGGCACCCAAATTTACGTATGGCCAAGAGACTGTGGAGTACACAGATGCATATACTTATCGTGGGGTAGTCTTCGGTGGACTGGTGTTTTCACTAAGGAGAGCAACAGAGACTAGACCGACGAGAGCATATGCAGCTTTGGGAGGACTGGAGAGGATGTGCTCGCAGGTTCAGTTTCAGGAACGGCGAACAAATCTTTGGCTTTTTGACACTCTAGTGACTCCAACTATGCTCTATGGAGTTCAGGTGTGGGGATCCTCAGTAGACCACCATGGGAGATCTGGCAACACAGATGGATGGAGATGTATGGAGAGGCCCCTGGTCTCTATGATCGCTCGGATGATTCGGGCTAAGGCCTCAGTACCACATGAGATTATCCAAGCCGAGCTAGCCGCCGCCCCCCCCCCCCTCCCCCCCCCTCTCGTGGTGGAGGCATTGACTAGATCAGTATCCTTTATGTACGGTCTATGGGATCTCCCCAGGGACAGATACGCTCGGCTTGTCCTGGAGTCATCTCGACAACTGGCCCTACAAGGCGATACAGCATGTTGGTATGGACAAATGACAGCATGGTTTCAGTCGCATGGTCTCAACATGGTTAGATTACCTCCGCTTCAATACTCTCTGGATGCACCCTCCGTGTCTCTCACACGGACAGAGATCACCAGACTCATATGTCAGGATCTGATTCAGCTAGATACCAGGAGCACATGGATACAGCTGACACAGGAGTTGGGCACGAAGATGGCCTTCTGCAGAGAGCATCTTCTCCAAGTCACGGAGGACGGCTTTGTGACTAGGCGTGCATACATGGATACACACTTATCTCATGGGATAAGATGCGCTATTGGACAGATACGCACATCCTCGCATCAGCTCCAGATCGAGACTGGCCGATTTCGAGGGGTGCCGGCAGGGGCCAGGATATGTCACCTATGTAACTTAGAGCCAGAGATAGAGCTGCACTACACAGGTTACTGCTCGGCGTACTATGAGATACGCGGCCGCTTCCATTGCCTGTTCAGAGAAGGTTTCGAACCTTTTTCTAGAGTCATGAGATACAAGGATCAGAGGTGTCTCGGATTGTTCCTGCTAGAGCTGCGCAGACTTAGGGAGAGCTTGCCGAGGACATCAGGGGAAAGACACTCTCAGAGACGAATCACAGATTTCTTTACACCAGCCAGAGGAGAGCCAACGGAGCAGTCATTACAGCAGATCTCAGAGCCTACTCATACTAGAGGTACGCTGCTTGACCGGGCCACTGAGCTTGGCAGATCCAGACGCCCACGACCTCGGGGGGTCTCCCACTACCGACGAAGGCTGCAACAGAAGATACAGATCACTCTAGCTCGACATGCAAGACGCCCAACCAGAGTACTGCCATGGAGGAGGTCGATGAGATCCGACAGCGACCGATGAGAGATTTCATCTGAACCCACAAACCCCCGCCCCCATTTCCTTTTTCCTTAGTGTTTTAGTGTTAGTTCTTTGTAACTTTGTAATTTCTGTACTCAGACATGGTATCAGATCCACCAATTGTAACTTTTTGGTCTCATAGGTCATTTTGGCCTTTTGAAGACGTTAATATAACATTTCATTTCATTTCATTTCCTCAACGCCGGGCGTGCCCGCACTTAGCCTCCTCTGCTTCCCGTGCCTGATCCACTCGCTGCCCATGGGTTCCTCTATAACCTCTTGACACAATGTATGCTTGGCCTCTGTAATCTTCCACTTCTCCGGCCGATCCTCTGTGGGTTGACCTGCCCGTATGCTACAGATTGCCGTGTGCCCACACTCCCACAACCTACTTTTGACATTGGCCTGGCTTTGCTCCACATTGCCCTGCTTCCACCTGCCTTTTGGATCCAACTCAACTATTGGTGTCCCTGCAGTTTTCTTTGCCAACCAGTGCTGTTGCATTGAGCCCGATGTCCCTTGCTGTGTTTGACGCTGCCCGTTGACACCTGTCACATCCCTCTGATTACCTATCAGTGCTTCTGCTACCCTTTGCCATTGTGCCCATTGATCGTGTGCCAATGACCACAGTATCAACCTGCCTGCCACCATGAGCATCAGCTGCCCTTGGGGTTGGGTCTATCCACTCGTCCTCATTGCCCAGGGCCCACTCCACAGCGCCCTGTGCGTTTCTCACTGGGTGCAGTTATCTATAGGTTTTTTGTAAGCTATGAAGTGTTATGCTTGTGAAAAGATCAACCATGCAAGTCGAACATTTGATGTCAGGGGTAGTGCTGTATGTTTTTCACGTGTGATCAGTATACGTTTGGTGATTGAAATGGCATTTTGGGAGATGCCCTTGTACTGTATATGGCTCAAAGCTTTCTGGCTTGCCCCTATCTTCCAAACATGCATTTGATGGGAACAGAAGCCTAGAAGGCTAAAGTAGTGTGGTGACCAAGGTACTAATTGTCAAGGTGGAATCAATGTCAACTTTGAGGACTATCATTGGAGGGGTATTGACACTAATATTAGCTTATGAGTTTTTCATGATCGTTGCACAAGTTGTAGACCTCCTTAGCCTTTTGAAGGAGTAGATATAATAATTTGAAAGGTTCATGTTGGTTATTCTTGATGCTTTGCATGTACCAATAATGCTGGGTGGACTTTGTTCTTTGTGGCATAGATACCTAACACATGGTAAATGATGTTTTACACTTGATCTCTGAACCTCAGGTAAGTCTGTTGAGATCAAACGAGGTTTTGCTGATGCTATCGTGTTTCTATGCATGCATGAGTTGTGTTCTTGCATGTACTTGTAGCACAGCACAATTTAAAAGTTGGATGAGGTCTATTGTCGGTAATCAATCCTTGGTTCTTTTTTTCAGTAATGTGCAATGAGCTCTTTTTTTTGGAGTGGTGGGGGATCCCAAGCTGCTGGTGCATATGTGAGCTCACAAATGTTTTTATCTTGTTTTGCTTAAAGATTGGATTATTAATACATGGTGTACACCAGCCAGAAGCTGTTGCAGAGGTATGTTCATTTTATTACTGTTCATAAAGCATATATGGACTCCCTTTTGAAGCCTCTTATGTTTTCCTTGCTATAATAGAAGGATTTTTAAATTTGATCGATTACTTTGAATGGTACATTCTTACTCTTGCGAAGTGTACATTTGATATGTCACTGAATATATGCAATATTTTCCTACTCGTTTGTCTACTCTGTGCTTGGCATTAAGGTTTGGCTTTTCCATATTGAGTTAGCTCCTTTTTCCAGGATTACAAATGAAGTATCGCTTTGTATATATTGTCGGGTTATCCATATATATTATACTCTGTATAGGTTGCTGGGTCATCTACTATTTTTCTGCAATTTTTCATGAGAAGAGTCGAGCATTCCTGTAGACTTGTCTGCATAACTTTTGATGGAGGTGGATGTGGATTACTTATACAAGCCGCAAAATCAAGTCGTAGGCAGTAGGTGGATCTTTGTAGCCTTCGAGATTACTGGACATTGGCATTGTATTTTTTCTCATTTTGTTGTGTAGATTTGTGTGGGTTCCAATCACAGTTAATTTTCCTCTACATTATTCCCACGACTTGGAAGAATAGTACGACTAAGTTGTCGCTGTCTCTTGCAGCACCTCTGCTGCTCTCCGTCGTCCGTCCTCTCCTCAATGGCGGGCATTCTTGCGCTCTGCCTTGTCTGCTTCTGTCTGTGCTCAATCCACTTGCTACCCATGGGTCCCTATATATCCCTCGACTCAATGTATGCTCGGCCTCTCTAAGCTTCCACTTCTCTGACTGACCCTCTGTGGGTTCCACTGCCCGTCTGCTACAGATTGCCAGTGTGACCACACTCTCCCATGACCTATTTTGACATTTCCCTGGCTTTTCTCAATACCCTGCCTCTACCTGCCTTCGCATCCAACTCAACCGTTTACTTTGCCAACCAGTGCTCTGCGTTGAGCCCGCAAACGTTGAACTCTGGCCGTTGACACCTGTCACTTCCCTCTGATTACCTAGCTGTGTCTCTGCTATCCTCTGCCACTGCCCATTGAGCCTGTCTGCGTTTCAAAATGACGACACTATCAGCTCCTGCCACCACAAGTGCCAGCCACCCTTGGGTTTGTGTCCATCCATTCGCCCACGGCCCACTCCATAATGCTCTGTGCGTTTCTCACTGTGCAGTTGTCCAAATGATATTAAATACGGTAAAGAAAGTAATCAGAGGTTTTGTTGTGAGCTACAAGTCGAAAAGATCAACCATGATAGTTGAACATTCTATGTCAGAGAGTGCTGTGTGTTTGTCACTTGTGATCATGTGGTCATCCTCTAGATGCAAGCAGCCAACTCCTTTCAGCACTTTTGGCAATTGAGATGGCACTTGGGATATCCATTTGTATCATATCCTTGTTGTGGATGGCTCAAAGAGCTACTGTAGCATGTGAGTACCAAAATAGAAAGTATATAGTATTGAGGTACTAATTACAAGGTGGAATGAATGCCAACTTTGAGTGCTCTAAAACTCTTTTGACATTTTGCAAAATGGAGCTCTTGCCAATATAATTGTTGAGCTTTGATGGTTTGCCACAATAGGAACAGCTTCACTTGGCACATTGGCAAAGGCCCAATTTGAAAGAGTCGCTATATCACAAGTATGAGCTGCAAGTAGTATTGCCTAAAGAACACTTCAAGACAGTCTCAAACTTCTAGCTTTGTGTCATTCAAAAGCTCCACAAATGAGGATGTGAAGCACACCATAGTGTCGGCAATTGTCTTCAGAGAGAGTAGTTTAAATGCACTCAAATCCCTTTAAAGGCCATGCGAAGGACGAGTGATTGCAATGAGGAGTGCTTTAAAGCTCTAGTGGAAGCATGTACAAGGCAAGAGAGCAACAAAGCTGCAATTACAGCGCTTTTTTTTTTTGTGCAAAATTGCAACTATGCTTAAGCTCATTTGTATTTTTAAGGTATGTAGTATTTAAAGCCATGCAAGCTTTCTGGAATGGGATGCATCTCCATTTGTGCTGATATTGTGCCATCTAGGTGGTGTAGGGTTGACATTGATAATCTATATTCTAGAGAAATACTTAAGATCAGAATCCTTGGAATGCACGTGAAATTTAAGTTGACATATAGTGACCCCCTGAGATGCATGGATGCTTTAGTATGTGTTGATTAGTAACTGAAAAACCATTTGTGGGACGATTTCCAATATTATGTTTTTCTCCACTAAATCTTTGAAGCTCAACTTCCTTTCATCTTAAATTGCTAATTGTTGGATAATGATTCTTCACATCAATTAAGGGCAGGAAGGAAACCATTAACTACCAATTTGATGAGCACACACATATTTGAAACTTGAAGCTTGGTCTCTTAAACTAATATGCATTCTTTGATGCAACTTCAGTCTTGGACAATGCTCAATCCACATAAGATAAAACTCTTTTCACATTATTTCTCTTAGTTATATTTTTTTATCTACACCATGGCACTTATTCTTGAATCCCCTAGTATGCAACAAGCTTGCTGTGTGAAGGCACACACTACATGGAATCAGGAAAGAATTTGTTGTTTTATGAGTAACATCATCTCTCATAGATTTGCTAGTGCTTGAAGCTTTCCATTGTATAAAAACACCACATGCAATTGATCTCTTTCTATGTACATGCGTCAACTTTGTCACATGAATATATTGCCAAATTCTTTCAACTCCAACCCATCAGACACCTCTATTGATGCAGGGGAAGAAAGAAACCTCTTTTAACCCCTCTATATCCCCCCCCCCCCCCCCCTTGCACACACAACCATCTCCATCATCCCTCTCAAACTTGATATGGCCTTTCCATAATTCAATCGTACACAAAATCTCTCTCTCTCTCTCTCTCTCTCTAGACATAAGAGTTAATCTCCATATAGATATACTACATAGAAAAAGCATAAGAAAGGTTGAGAGTATTTTGCACATTGCTGGCCTCAAATCTTAGCCTTGTATGTAGCGCAGTTGAGAATTTAGTTCTCTTTTAAAAGTGCTTGTGCAAAAAATAAATTCCCCTCTTTTACATGTAGATTGCATGTGCAAGCTCTTCCACAAGAGCTAAGGAATGGGCTCCCAATATATAACTTATTTCCCAAGGGATGAGGTAAGGGATGGGCTCCCAATACGTAACTTATTTCCTAGTCTATCCTCTATACAACTTAGTTACTAAAGAAAACTTACGATGGTTGCCTCCTCCATGACTTCATGAGCCTTGGCCTATACAATCATCAAACTCACATAGTAGTTAAACCACTCATTATTATGATAGCAAGCAAGTAAAATATTAAAAGTTTGTCTATCCTCTAAAAACACATACCAATACTAAACCACTTCCTATTTGATGATTCTCTAGGCATCCCTTAAAATCACAGAGGGTGGACAAGATGATAACACAATTCTACCATCGACTATGGTGACCAAAAGAAAACCACAATTGCTAGAGTAGATGCTTGGAGATCAATTGTCATTGAGGATAATAAACTCTTTTGCTAATGATTTGTGATTGTATGTATAAAAACAAGAAAGCTGCTCTTGGATTCTTTCAATCAAAAGTGAAGACTCATTACAAGATGTTGAACTAGGGCACTTGGTGACCCAAAAAAATTTACATGTGATACAACTCTCTCATAAATATTGGGATGCAATTATGACTTCATCATAGAATAAGATCCATGTAATGCTCTCATAATAGAACAAAGTCACACTTTCAAGGACAATGCACTTGTTCATAAAAGAAGGATTGCCAAAAGTGGGTGCATGATTCATGAGGGCATATGATCATAGAAATTCAAAGCCAAACTATGGACCCAAGTCATGTTCTAGACCACCTCTTGGGTGTTTAGCCTCAAAGTCGCCACCAAAGAGAAAAATTTGCATATAGAAATACTAGATCTTTTGAGATCTCAAGTTATGGACCCAAGCCATGTCCTAGACCACCTCTTGGGCGTTCGGGCTCAAAGTCGCCACCAAAGAGGAAAATTTTGCATGAAGAGACATTAGATCTTTTGAGATCTCAAAAGATCTAGTATCTCTGTATGCAAATTTTTCTCTTTGGTGGCGACTTTGAGGCTAAACACCCAAGAGGTGGTCTAGAACATGACTTGGGTCCATAGTTTGACTTTGAATTTCTATTAGATCTTTTGAGATCTCAAGTCATAGAATATAAAAAAGATAAGGCAAAGTTTGATCTAGTGAGGAGGACACAACTTCACACTATTGTGAAGCCGTATTGTCCATTGAAATCAAATGTTGGAATAATATTGTATGCATGTTTTGTAAAAGCCTTGATATGACAAAAATTTCAATAATGATTTAAAGAAAAAATTGAGCTCAATTATAGAGCCTCATTTTCTATTTTCAACCTGTATTTCTTGATATCGTGCTTTTCATAACCAAAAGTCCATTTACGTTTAGATCGTGTCAATTGATTCTGGACAATAGCCACACAAGTGTTTTTACAATAGAAGCTTATAATATACATTTGGACTTAAAGGTAGAAAAGGTAGGTTGCTTTTACATAAAATCGTCTCGTCATAACCTTTTTGACTTTTTGTGAAAACCCTCAACTTTATCTGTAAATTCACTTGGCAAGGTGCAAACCACTAGGAGGAGGAAGCTACAATTCGAAAAACTTAGAAACTAGATTACAAGAACATATAATTATGCTCAACATCACCAAATGTTGTGAATTGAGCAAGTTTCACCTACAAAGTCAACTATTGTTATAAAAGTTCATTTTTGGCCTAAGCCAAGCCAAACTAATTGCTCATACAAGGGGCTATAACTTCCATTTATTGTTTAGTTACAGTCTTTGGATCTAAAAGAAGTGGTGGGATTGCTTAAAAGCATGAAACCACCCAACTTTTGTGGTGAGGACAAGGACCATAACAAAAAGACACCATAGATACTTTCCTGAATAAATGAAGAGATATCCATAGACTATGTCATACTCTCAAGCAATGCACACGAGCCTCACACTTGAAGGCAAGGCCTATACGTGGTGGATGATGTACAAAACCCATAGTTGTCCCAAAACGTGGGATAATTTTGAGAATGTATTCTAAAAGGAATTCCTTTCAACCAATGAAAAGGATTAGAATTGGTCTTACTAGGATACAAGTTTGATTTGACAACATTGCACGTTGAACCAATACATTTCTCATAGTTGGGATGTTATCTTAAAATTGGATGGGATGCATTCCAACAAGTGCGTGGATATATTAGGGGTCTTTACGAAGAAAGTCAAGAGACAATATCCCAAACTTAAAAAGGTGCCATAAATCAAGCCCATATTCATGATGATCCCAACAACCATCATTTCATGAAGCACACCATACCATGCCTAGTAATAATGATAGTATAGGTGGATCACGTCATATCAATAACAACATAAAGTCTTCATTTGCAATAGAAGTGAGTAGTTTGAGAGGTCCAAGGGACCTTGTGGACCTCTCTCTCGGCAAGAATTTGAGAGCTCCATGAAAGAGAATCTTTACTTCAATTGTCTATAAAGTAATCATGCCAAAATGGGTGTCCCAAGGGGAAACACAAGGTGAAGGAAAGGAGAAAGCAATGCACACAATATAGCTCTTCTCTTTAGACTCTTCTTTCAAGTATACGAATGTGAAGCTTCTCATACAGAAGAGGTTCATGAATGCTATTTTTAGCCTCTATGTGGTTGCTGGATTTGGGACTACATGTTTTGGTGGAAATGTACCACATACTCCCAACTCTCACTGCTACAAGATAGTGTTAATCATTTGGATATAACACTGAGGGGTAAGAATACTCAAGTTAAAGATGTCCCTTTGACATGCAAGGACACAATATGACCTTAGATCTCCAATTTATAAACATAGATAGGGAAAATGTGGTTCTAAGTTGTGAATGGTTGCAAGGGCACAATATGACCTTAGATCTCCAATTTATAAACATAGATAGGGAAAATGTGGTTCTAGGTTGTGAATGGTTGCATGGGTTGGGTCCTTAATCACACCGTAGATATGAGTACTAGTTTCATGTTTGAAGCCAATGATTCTCATGTGCTATTGTTGGGAGAAAAAATAAATTCTTCCCTCACAACTTATATGTACAACTAAACTTTTTTTATCTTGATTATAAAAATGAAATAGAGGAGATCTTTTTGTGTTACTCGTTGTGTCATGCTTTCTTCCTTATATTTCATATTCAATGTTTGGTAATGAAATTCCCGAAGCTTCCTCAATGCAACATGCTTCTCTTTCTTCTTTCAATTGCTAATAACTCACACTCAAAACAACGAGAACAAACACAAAGATTCAATGTACAGTCTTTACTTGTACAAATATATATTGTCAATTGAAGATACGGCACAAGCCACACAACAAATCAAGGAGCAACTTAGGGAATATGATGACATATTTTGGATTTACCTACTGGTTTACGACTTGTAGAAGAAGTGCAACGTAACATAGATGTCATTCTAGGCAATAAATCTATTAGCAAGCCACCTTATCAACTTAGTCACAAGTTAGCAATTGAGGTGTAACAATAGCTAGTGGAATACCTTAGCAAGCCTATATTCAACCCATTTCTTCACCATGGGTTTCTCCTCTTTTATTGGTGTAGACAAAAGACAGTAATACGTGTATGTGTGTATATTGTCATGGGTTGAACTCAGTTGGTGCTATTAAGAATAAAATTTTGTTACTCTCGAGTGAATGAATTTTGTAACCAATCATATGGAGCATGGTATTTTACAAAAATAAATGTCCATTTTGTGTATCATCAAGATCGCATATGACTTGATGATATACTAAAAAATTTCCTCGAACACGGTCAAACATTATGCTCTTTTGGTTATGCCTTTGGCTTGATCAATGTCCCCACTCACACTTATGAAACTTATGGATAGTATTTTAAAACCGTAATTAAGCAAGTTTTTTATTTTGTTTCTCAGTGACATTCTTGTTTTTAGTGCTACCAAGGAGGAGCATTTGAAACATCTTAAAACAATTAACTTATTATGCCAACATAAGTTTTGTGTTGAGGAGAATAGATGTGATTTTCTTAAGACAAAAGTGCACTACCATGCTCATATTAGTTTTGGGACATATACCAATGAGCACTTTTAAAATGGATGCTATTTTTCACTGGCCCTATCCTACTAATTTGAAAGAACTTTAAATTTTCCTAGGATTGACAGGGTTTTATTGTAAGTTTGTAAATGATTATGCAAAGCTATCTATTCCTATGACAAACTAATTGAAAGTTCAAAGGTCAAGGAAAGACTTTATTTTGGGGAGAAGATCAACAACATAGTATTGACAAACTCAAGGAAACTTTAGCATTAGTACCTATACTTGCCATATTTGATAAAATTAAATCCTTTGTTCTGAATACAGATGCTCCGTTCTAGATCCCAGTGGGAAGACTAGTGGCTTTTGACAGTAAGAAACTTGAGAGTACTCAATAAAATTATTTTACATATGAAAAAGAACTCTCTGCTATAGTGTACACTTTCAAAAATTGGAGACTTTCTTTGTATGGAGATTTTATTTTACCATGAGAGTATCAAATGAGTCACCAATCAAACAAATTTCAGGTTGGCTATTATCTAAGAGTATGATGCTCATTTGCGGTGTCAAAAATGTGAATATAACGTTGTAGTAGATGCTCTTAGTAGAATACCAAAGTAAGGTTTTGGCATCCTTATAGGGAAAATGTGAGCATGACCAAGCATATTCCAAGGTGTGGATCCATGTTCAAATGAGAGACTCTCTCACTCTTAATGCTGGTAGTGTTTCATGTTCCTCCACACGTAGTTCTTCTCTATCTAGTGAAAATCTGAGTCTCAATGGAAGAAATCTTCCAGTGAAGATGGGTACCAGTTCACAAGAGGAAACTATGTGTACTAACATACGTGGAAGTTTGGTGCAATTTTTTAATGAATGTCATAACAATTCAAGTGCAGGGCATTGAGGCATAAGGAAGACATGCACTCGTACAATAGAAGTTTTACTAGACATGTTGAAGAATATGTCTGCAACTGTCAAAAGTGTTAATAAAGTGTAGCATCTCAAAGGAGGTGGACTGTTGCATCCTCTGGCAAGTGAGAAAGTAATTCTATGGACTTTATAATAGGTCTTCCTACTACAGTCAGAGGGCATGACTCGTTTGATATTATTGACAACTAAATAATATATATATATGCCAAATTAGCATTTCTATTTGTGGAGCATGTTTATAGGCTTTATAGCTAACCTATAACATAGTAAGTGATCACAACCCAAAGTTCAAGAGTAACTTTTGGAGGGTTCTATTTAAAATATTGGGCACAAAATTCAATCTCAGTACATCTAATCATCCAAAGAAGGATGTGCAGATAGCATAGGTCATTCAAGTGTGGAATGAGCTAGTCACTTGATAACTATTCTAGGCTTTGAACTTCAGAGTCAGATGTCACATATAAGATTAGATAGAATGAACAAAATGAGACTTTAGATGACTAAATGGAAAAGCAAGACAGACAACTAGACTGCACTAAAAGAAAAGATTCAACTGATGGACATTGGGACAATTGGAACTAAGATATTCAAATGATTGGGTCAGAAGTACAAATAATACATCAATGAATGTTGAATTACAAAAGGGTCCAAGAGTTCCAAAGACTTATGGATACAATAGGGTTGTGCTCAAGACCAACAATGGAGGATAGATCTTTAAAATGAAAGAAGTAGGTCCTATTTATAGGTGCCCATACGGGTTTCTTACTGACTATTTGACTATATAATCACTGATTGGTAACTACTAAAGATATTGGTAATTTTCTGTGTAACAACCGCTTCTAAAGGGTAGGTTCCCACTATCTACATCCTCCTCCCCTTTCTTGAATTGTGGACTATTTTCAAAATATTGGTAATTTTGCTATGTAACAACTGCTTCTAAAGGGTAGGTTCCCAATATCTACATCCTCCTCCCCTTTCTTGAATTGGGGGATGGGAACCGAGAGAGCTTTTGGAGGGAGCTTTTTCTAAGACTTTTACTTTACAAGTGTTTGCATGGATAAAGCTTTCCATGGCCTCTGTGGAGAGATTTTTGGAGGGAGCTTTTTTGTTACGTTCCATTCCAATTGAACCTTGAAACTAACATGTACACCAAAAAAATTAATGCTTTGAACATAGGTAAGGAGAAGAAGGCTCACATATCATTTCAGCAGCTCATAACCAGAAGCTCATTGCTATTTGATTTCTCACCATTTTCTCAAACCATCGCTCCCATTACCATTTGTTTGGCAAGATTTAATTGTAAATGCCTAGGTCCAATCGTTGGCGTTTCAGACACCACACAAGACACAAGTTCTCTTGTATGTAGAATTGTTATGCAAAGCTAGCTATTTCTATGACAAACCAATTGAAAGTTCAATCATCAAGGCAAAAATTTCTTTCGAGGAGAAGATCAGCAACATAGTTTTGACAAACTTAAGGAAACTTTAGCATTCATACATGTACTCGCCATATTCGATCAAACTAAACCCTTTGTTTTGAATATATAGATGATATTTCTAGAGCTATTGGTGCAATTTTACTCCAAGAGGGAAGGCCAGGGGATTTTGATAGTAAAACACTTGATAGTACTCAATTAAAGTATTTTATCTATGAAAAAGAAGTCTTTACTACAGAGTATGTTTTCAAAAATTGGAGACATTATTTGTATGCATCTAAAATTGAAATTTTTATTTTTCCATGAGAGTATCAAATGGTTCACCAATCACACAAATTGATTGTCCCTTGTAGAAGAATACACACCATGTAAACTATATCAAAAAGTCTCAAGGGCGGGGATTTTATATTTGTGAGGTTCTATTTTCGAGCTTTTGCAATTGAAACTTTATTTTTGAGCTTTTTGACACTCACATTACACTAATAATATCATAAAATATCATTGTATCATGAGAAAAGCCTACAGTCAATTGTACATTCCTTCAATTACCAAACAATTAAATGCGACCTGCATGCATGTCTATGCTTGATGGAATGTAAGCTTATTAGACTGAAATGTAACTTAAAAAAATTGCACCATTTATTATTAGTTTTGACTACCACATTCAACATACATATCCACCACCAAACATAGCATGAAGAAAAATTACATCAAAATACGATTGTGGATTAGTTTTCTTGTTGAGCAAACCACCACAACAAAACAAATAACCTTGCCTGGAAATCTCATCATGGATATATCATGATTTCCCCCTTTGATTATTCCAGTCTCAACATTGGCTTTAAGAATACAAGCATACATCGTTTCAATTACAAGAATGTTCTCATAGTGCATCTGTTCAAAATAGTCAAGATCTTGTTGGCCTGGCCCAATAGAAGTACACTTTTTAATAAAATAATCATAAGGGACAACTCTTTAAGAAGGAAGCTTTGTTATTAAAGCATCATAGAAGACATCCTTTCAAAAAGGAAGCTTCTCTAGGATGCCTACCCTTGACATTAAAGAGCATTAAGATAACCTTGCCTAGAAGTTTGATCATGGACATGCTTTCCCATTCCATGGGCCCAATCCCAACATAGGGTCTATGGATACAAGAATAGGCCATCTCAATTACAAGAATGTCCTCATGAAACATTTGTTCAAAATAGTTTATAAGCACTTGTCAGCCTTGCCTAACTTGAGTACACTTTGTTTTCATAGCATTACAAGAGAATGCTAGGAGAAGGGAGCTTCTCTAGGACACTTGGCCTTGACACAGAGCACTACACTTGGCATAAATATTGGCGAGAGCATTACTACACAATATGATACTTACTAAGCACTTTCTGGAACACCCCAAACCCAACTGAGTTTACCTTGCAATCAGAGCACTCCAAGAAAGGATAATACACACAATGGTAGGGCAAGTTGCAGTACACCACAAACTTTTCCTTCCATGTGACATCGATGGAAAACTTGAAAAGAGTTCCCAAGTAGAAAGTAGTGTTTTTAGGAAACGTGGAATGAGAATTTTAGTGTGGTGTGTGATTTAGGATAGTGAATTGGTATTGACGTAGGGTTTTGTGTATTGTATTGGGGTATTTTGATTATCACATATTTCATTAGATTTTACTTTCGGCTTGTGCCAAACATTTCAAAATATCGCAAAGTAATCCATTGCTATGTAAGTCTTCATTCTGATGTGTATATTTTTTCGTAGTTAATCATGACATG
This sequence comes from Adiantum capillus-veneris, assembly GCF_014529385.1. Taxonomy (NCBI): domain Eukaryota; kingdom Viridiplantae; phylum Streptophyta; class Polypodiopsida; order Polypodiales; family Pteridaceae; genus Adiantum; species Adiantum capillus-veneris. Next base: position 55,361,944 of record NC_140937.1, read on the forward strand.
TAACAAAATTTAGAGACTTGATAGTGCATTCAAGCATTGTTTTTCTATCAATAAAATTATTAAGTTCTCTAATACATTACCTTTCATAAGTCAATTTTATATAATCATCTATGTGGATCCAAAATTTCATAAATGGTAATTTTACTTTGTAAATTATCTTTCATAGGTCATTTTTTGATAATCACACATTCTGGTGCAACTTTTGCTCAGATTCATCTTTTAAAGGAAGTGCAAGTTTCAATTATCCATAAGAATGAACTACATCCAATATGAATAGTATTGACCAAATACTACAACATCCCGACTAGGTATCAATTTCCTCTCTCTCTCTCTCTCTCTCACACACACGCACACGCACACGCACACGCACACGCACACGCACACGCACACGCACACGCACACGCACACACACACACACACACATGCACATATACTAGAGCACACTGTCCATGCATTGAGTTCCTCTTAGACTGCTAATGCAGACCCATCCATAACGAAGGCTAGCATGCTATGACCAAAACCTATGCTTCGCCCCAATTGTTTTATGTTGGTGACCTACGAAATCCCAAAACTAAGAGTGGGGAGTTATGTAGGTTATGCTAAGTTGGAGCGATATTGGTATGCTTATGGGAACTCCCTAAGGTGGAGTAAGCTAAGTGAGCTCGGGTTTGGTGGGAACCACACCCTATTAAAATTATTTAGAGGAAAATGAACAGCTTTTTATGTCGCCTACAATGATTGGGGACGTGGGCTTGCACGTGAAGGACGGCCATCGTGAAGGGCTTGAAACTAGGGTAAGTGGAGAGGAGCTGGGCTTGAGGGCAACTTGCAGTGAGAGGAAGTACGAGATCAAGCAAAGGGAGGGGTGCGAGTATAGAGAAGCAAAGAGACTGGGAGATCAAAGACGAGCTACAAAAAGGGCTCAAATGGAGATAGAAGCCAAGGGAATAGTGCTAAGTACCCGGGCTGATTGAGAAGGGGAACTGCCATGTCAAGAACATGAGGAGGTGCACCCCGCAGGGGTTATAGGAGGAAGGTCCGAGCTCATAGCCTCAAAAAGGCCAACAAGCAAGGAGGTTGAACTAACGTGAGTGCTCAAAGATTGAAAAACAAGAATTGGAGATTTAAGCCACTCCTTTTAAATTAAAAGGGTGTGAACACCATCGACTGCGTAGTACAGAGAGCAGAGGCAACGATGAGAGAGAGAAGGGGAATCGTGACGGCTTCAATACTTTTTTCCAGGCTTTATGACAGTGATGGATTTTGATGCCGACCCTTGAGCACTTCCTTTGATGCAGTATTTGCAAGCGTTAGTGGTGGTCAACAGAGGTCCCTCTCCTCGACAGAGCCCCGTTCCCATGGCTACTTCTTGTAGGCTTTGGTTGCTTCTTGTCGGACTCCCTTCTAATCTTCAAAATTCAAATTTTGCCTCTAAACTGATATCCGATTTAATAAGCTCCTCCGGATCTCCTTCTTCATATCACTATGTTGGTTTCACCCTTCATATTCTCCTTTTGTGTGCTCTAATGTCGGACACTTAATCATCATTTCCTTCGATATCTTCGAAAGGTTTTGTTTCTTCAATTCTCGATCGCTTCTTCTACTTCCTCTTCTTCCTCTTTTCTTGAACGATGTCGAATAGTGCCCTTCTAAACCCTCTTCAAAACTCTCCGATGTCGAATCAAATTCATCAAATCTCTCAAAACTCTTCAGAATCACTTCGTTCTTGATTGATCGCCCGCATGTCTTCACAAATCCGTCAGCTTTAGCAATTTACTCGAATTAAGTGTTGCACATACCCGATTATATTGCCGATAAGTAAAATTTTTGGAATAAAATTGCCAATTAATTTGGCAAGTCGAGGATTCTTTCAAAAATTTAAAATCTCGTGCTGAATAACTCAAACCAAAGCTTTGATACCACTGTTGGGAGTTGGGGAGAATGACTGCTTCTAATTTGCAATCTTGCTTGCACACTTGCTTGTCAACCTTTCACTATATCTTCCAATTTGCCAAGTACACACACACCTAGACTATGAAAGCGCGCGCGCACACACACACACACACACACACACACACACACACACACACACACACATGCAAAAGAATAGATTGACCAAAAAAGAGTGTAAGAGGGATTGTAAGAGATGTAGACATAATCATGGAGTACACATAGTAACATAGCATAGCATAAGAGAGAGGGAAGGGAAAATTTTGGGCATCTACACAAGACATGCCTAAAGATTGCAGCCCCAAACTCCACGGCACCTCTTGTGGAGTTTGGTATTTGATATTTGATATTATTGTTGGTGCCAAAAATTGGAGGCCCCTCTTTTACACTTTAGCCCCACTTTAGTTATGAGTGGAACACATTACTTATTGCATGTCCCTCTTAGGGTGAGTTCTCACTGTCCTATTTACAAAGCAGCCATAGTGGCTTAAAAACGAGGAGCAAGTTTAACAAAACATTGGTATCAACACTTTTGATCCTTTGTTTTTCAATGTGAAGCATAACGTAATCACCTTCTTTAAACTGGCTTGGCTTACGGTGCTTGTCAAAATGCTTAGTGTAAAGTTCTTCAGAGTGTTTAATGGGCAGAATGCACACATGCATAAATATCATGAAAATTAGTAGTAAAATTATCAGCGGGCAGGAACAACATTAGAAAGACGTGAAGTAGGAGTAGGCAGAGAATGACCATACACAATTTCAAATGGAGATCACATGTGGTAGTGTGAGTAGTGTTGTTATATGCAAATTGTAAAATATATAGGTAAACATCCCATTTCTTGGGTTGAGAAGAAACATAAGCTTTTAACTGATAGTGCGATTGGTTACTTCGGTTTGACCCTTAGATTCGAGATGGAATGCAAAAGTAGAATCAAGTGTTGTTCCAAGATTTTCAAAAATAGTAGTCCAAAAAGCACTACAAAATTTGGAATCTTGATTAGATATTATAATTTTAGGCAAACCATGATGTGTAAATACAACTTTAAGAAATAAAAGTGCAGCTTGATGTGTTGTGAGTGTTTTCTTACAAGGAATGAAGTGTACTTGTTTAGAAAAATGGTCAATTACTATCCAAATCATATCACGCTTGTGAACAGTGAGTGGAAATCCAATAACAAAATCCATTGAAATATGTTCCCAAGGTGTTTCAGGAAAAGGGAGAGGGTGTAAAAGTCCCAATTTCTTACATGTTGCTGCTTTGACAAATCAAACAAGTTGAAACATACTGTTTAACATTGGTTTGTATAGTAGGCCAATAGAAATCATGACATAAGTTTGAAAAGTAGCAGAGACTCCTCTATGTCCAGCATAGGGTGTTTTGTGCAACTCTTCACTGATTAATGTACGAAAAGGTTTAGTTACACACAATTTTTGTTTCAAATAAAGAAAGTTTTCTTGAATAGTATATTCCAAAAATGTGTGTACAAAATTGTCAATCATATGTAACCATGTGGTTTTGAAGTCACTATCTTGTGCATAAGTGTCAGACATTGAATCAAATGAAGTACTCATAATGGTTGATAGATTATTAAGAGAGGGTCTTCGACCCAAAGCATCAGCTACAACATTCTCCTTACCAGGTTGGTATTGAATGTTGGGTTGAAAACTTTGAATGAAGGTAGCCCCCTTAATATGTATATCATTTATTAAGGTTGATACAATAAATAGTTCATACTTTGTTGATAATTTTTGATGAATAAATCGGCACCCATTAAATAGTGTTTCCAAAATTTCAAAGCATACAACAACAGTCAACTCTTTGTCATATGTACTAAATTTTGCTTCACACGGCTTAAACTTACGACTTTCAAATGCAAGTGGATGGTTATCTTGCATAAGGACTACACTGATACCTTTTCCACTAGCATCAATGACTACGACAAAGAATGGTCTATCAAAATCAGGCAATTGCAGTACTGATGCATTTATCAAAGCGTTCTTGAGTGCATTCAAGGAAATTTCTTGCAAATCAAACCATACATAAGGAGAATTTTTCTTTAACAGGAGAGTGATGTAATGAGATTTGTAAGCAAAGTCACGTACAAACTTCTTGTAATAACTGCATAGACCAATAAAAGTATGAAGTTTATGAAATTTATTGGGTCTAGGCCATGACTAAATGGCTTCACTTTTCTTGGGGTCTACATGTATTCCCTTGCCGATACAATGTGTCCCAAATATTCAATTTTAGATTGGAAAAATGAACTCTTTTCAGGATTCAGTTACAAGTGATTGTGTGCAAGCATTTCAAATACACGTTCTAAGTGCACTTTGTGTTCTTGTTCTGATTTACTGAATACAAGAATGTCATCAAAGAATACAATCACAAAATCTCGATGGGTGGTGATGAAAATTCTGTTCATCATGCGTGTGAATGTGGTTGGTGCATTTGTTAGACCAAATGGCATGACAAGAAATTCGTAATGTCTCGTTTGTGTTTTGAAAGCAGTTTTATAGACATCTTGGTTAAACATTTTGACTTGGTGATACCTTGATTTGAGGTCAATTTTGCTAAAGATGTTTGCCCCTTTTAGTTTGTCTAACAGATCATCGACTCTAGGAATAGGGAACATTTTCTTGATGGTGATCTTGTTTAAAGCCCTATAGTCAATACACATACGAAAAGTTCCATTTTTCTCCTTGACAAGAAAAAATAGAGCTCCGCAGGGTGAACTGCTAGGTCTTATAAGTCCCTGATCAAGCAAGTCAGTGATCTGAGTTTGTATCTCCCTGTGTGGTGCAATCAAATTTACATGATAAGGTGCTCTACGAGGAGGTTCACTACCCAATATAATATCTATTTTGTGGTCTTCTGGGTGTGAAGGTGGAATTCCAAGTGGTAGATCGTGCATGAAACAATTCTTAAATTGTGAGAGAAAATCATCATGCAAAGAGTTATGGGAGGTTTCAGTTTCAACGGAGATTTGATTTACCAGCACCAGATATGTTTTTCCTTGTTTTGGAATTGCTCTTTTGGCTTGAGTGTGAGAGAGAAGTGGAAATTTTTGATGCTAGTGTTGCTTGGATAGAGAAATTTTTATTATTATGAGTGAGAGACATGGTACGTGTTTTATAATTAATCAACGGATCAAATTCATGACGGAATGGCATTCCCAAAATCATATCAAGACCATGCAATGGTGCTACCAAAAATGTACGTGCTTTGTAAATTCACCAATGCAAACTTTAGCAGCAGTGACTTGGGTTTTGCAGTTAAAACTTTGATTATTAAAAACAATTTTGACTTTGTGAGGTGAAGAAATTTCAGAGAGAGAGAGAGAGAGAGAGAGAGAGAGAGAGAGAGAGAGAGAGAGAGAGAGAGAGAGTTGTTGTGCCAAAATCATAGCTACTACCATTACTTAAAAGAATGGTGGCACTTTCACCCTTGACTGTGTCTTGCACTTTAAGCAAAATGTGAGGGGATATAGGAGTACCTAAAGATGGGTTGTCATCGTGATCATACTCAGGATCATATCCCTCACCGTAATTAGCTTTCACTTCATTGTCGTTGGGATTAGCATCTTTGATGAGGTTAACAGTAGCACCATTGGGGCAGTTTTTGTTGAAGGGTCTTTGGTTTGGATTTTGGGTGACTCCATTGGGTTGGCCGTTGCTCTTAGCAGGATCTTTTGGGCACTTATCAGCATAGTGACCATACTGGAAACATTTAAAACACTTCACCTTTTTGTTACCATTGGAGTTTTGAGCAGGACATTGGTTGGAAGGATTTTGGTTGCTTCACTGCTATGTGTTGCTATTTTTTCTTTTTCTTATATATATATATATATATGTATATATATATATATATATATATATTATGTATATATGTATATATACATAAAAAGAAAACGACTGTGTAATAATAGATGTACGCTTGTCGGTATGTGGAATTAATGATAGATGTACGCTTGTGGTATGTGTAATAATATATATATATATATATGTGTGTGTGTATATATATATATATATATATATATATGTATATATATATATATATATATGTATATATATATATATATATATTATGTATATATGTATATATATATATATATATATATATATATATATATTATGTATATATGTATATATACATAAAAAGAAAACGACTGTGTAATAATAGATGTACGCTTGTCGGTATGTGGAATTAATGACTGTGTAATAATAGATGTACGCTTGTCGGTATGTGGAATTAATGAGAAAAAAATAAAGTAAATAACAAAATAATGGGTACTTAGCTCGTAGATTGATGATGCCATCCAATCCAAATTGTGGAGCACGATGGCAAGATCAAAAGCGGCAACCGGTTGATAATTCAGATGCAAGTTGATTAGATTTTTCAGCGTCCAATCTCCCTCGTCTCCGGTTGATCAATCGGTTGAACAATGTCGGAGATTTTATGTGGCTTGAGGATTCTCGGATAAAGTGAGGTTAAAAGAGCTCAGATTGTCATGATGTGTAACTATATATTTTTTCGAGTAATTACCTTGCCCTTGAATCTATAATGGAGGTCGGAGGGAATATGGAGAGTGGGTAGGCAAGGATTTTCGAAAAGGGCCTAAATCTTAGATTCACATCTAAGCATTGAACCCACGCGGAGCAACTGAAAGCTTCATTGACAATTGAGCTAAGCCATTCGACTAAGCTCGTGTGCTGAAAATGCTTGGCAAAAAGAGCCAAGGGGACGAATGAGATATAGGGTTGTATAAGTACCTAGCCAACTCTCCCCATTCCAAAGACCCCATTGCTCTCTTGAATTTTTGAGTGAGCTCACCTGTTGTACCCCCAAGTTGGCCCATTGCGTGGCCAACAACTTGGCATGGACCTCAATCCCTTTCCACTGCCCACCTTGCGAGAGTATTCTAGAGTTTTCCATCATAACTTTATACATAATGTCCCAAGCTTGGTGTTCCTTAGAAAGGGCTACCACAAACTTTGCACACTGAGATACCGCGTGAGTGTTGGGGTTAAGAATCCCAATCCCACCTTGCTCCACATATCTTGCAACCATCTCCCATTTTGCTCGCTGCATGGGTAATGTGTCTTTAGTGTTGTTCTTCCGTAGAAATCTCTTAACTAGTTTCAAGATCTTTCCAGTTGCATTTAGCTAGCTTAAGCAGCGGACCATTGAAAGCTATATAGGGTAACATGAAAGAATTGATAACCTTCACTTTGCTTGGGAAGGAGAGAAGCACAAACTCCCACCTTTGCATCTTAATCTTGACTTTCTCCAAAACCCACAAGAATCTATGTTTGTGAGTAACTTCCACTCCTAGAGGGGCTCCTAGGTGACAAGGTTGCAAGTATTCTTTATAGTCAAAAGTATTCTTTTTGTAAGAATGACATATTAGATAAAGAAAGTTTAACCTGTTATTGTCTTTTACAAAAAAGGGAGATGAGTAAATTGAATATGACTAAACTATTCACAACAATTAGTGTTGAATATTGTGTACATATGAACAATTAGTGTTGAATATTGTGTGTGAGAGAAGGCAAGAGAAGTTAAAATGCGGTGAGCACAAATCCAAGAGACCTCAAAGACTTCTGTGATGAGTCTTGAGCTCCAGATCACGTGTTTGCGTGCGCATGCACAGATTTGCCAAATGTCAAAAAAGCACGTGAAAGGGACTCTTTGTTCCAATATGGGTAGTTCTCTCTCTCTCTCTCTCTCTCCTCATGACATTTTTTGGTAATCTAGCAAGCCATCATGAGTCATCACCTTGTTATTTAAAATTTTTCTTGCATTTCTTCGTCTAAGGTATACCTTTGGTCCCTCTTTTCTTTGTGATTGGCTCACCCCTTAAAATTATGTGGATGAGAATGAAATTCTTACAAAGAGGGGACTAAAATTGACACAAGTTACTTTCTTTGTGATTGGCTCACCCCTTAAAATTATGTGGATGAGAATGAAATTCTTACAAAGGGGGGACTAAAAATTGACACAAGTTACTTTTTAATAAATTCAAATACTTAAGTGCAAAGAGACTTGTGCAGTGCACTTTGGGGGCTCATAATAAACCATTCTTGTGTAGATTCTTCTTCTCCTTCTATTCTATGTGTTTAAGCTACACATCTTGTAAATAACTTGAAAATCATACTTATCGTAGTATGTTGTCATAGTTTATTAATTGTGTGTGTGCAAGTTTCTGTTTGGCATGCCGACATCTAATTTGGCAAGCTTGAAAGTGATGCTTGATTGTGTGTAGAGTTTCCATGGTTTTCTAATTTAGTGGTGTTTCTCTTGCTAATGGGACAAGAGTGTATCAGAGCTTTGGTCAAAGTGACCGACTTAAGCAATTGGCATAAAAAAAATAAGATTTTGGAAGGAGGAGCTTAATTACAAAATTCGGATTTGGTAGCTTAATTTTTGATTAGCACTAATTAGATCTATAATCGATAAATCTTTCTATGATTTTGCTTATTGGCTTGGTATCTTTTTGAGATTTACATGCTAATTTTGCTTTAATATTGTGAAGAAGAAGTGGGGTCAAAGAAAAACAAGAGGTGGTCGAGAAATCAAGAGGAAGATCGACAACCAAATTAGATCCAGAAACATGGGAAAAAACCACTTGTGCAATAATCACATCTTTGAAAGCTATGGGAATCAATAGGCTTTTTCCTACCGAATTCCAGTGCTGGTTATTCGACAAAGCTACGTAATAGAGCAACCAAAAGTTGTTAGCCTTAAGGTTCCATTTTAAAAAAACTTTGTAAAAACTTGGCGGCCATTACCACACAAGATATCAAGTTGGCTACTGATTTCTTCTCAGCTAAGGAATTCGAAAGAGCTATTGCACCACCAAGTTTATGACAGTGACAACTAAGTAAGTGATGCAAGTACCATGCCTAAAGAGGGCCAAAAGGGTGAAGATAGCTGCAAGGGATTCCAAGACATTTGGGAATACTAATGCTTGGAAAGCAAGAAGCTCCGTCCAACCTCCCACCCAGCCAAAAGGATCGACTTCTGTTGTCCCTCTTCACAATCCTTTTGCAGTTTTGCAAGAGAAGAAAGGCCCTAATCTGGATCCCCCAAGAAACTTCATGTTTTTCGTGAGGAAAGGAAAAGGACCAATGGAGGAGGACATCAGGAAAAAGAGCTCCATAGGAGAGTCTCATGATGAGGATGAGTTCGTTCCCCTTTCCCAGTAATGGAGGAACTGATCATCCAGACATGGAATGTTAAGGGGATCAAGACCAAGAAGAAGAGCTCCCTCTTCTAGGAGGAAGTTAAAAAAGGAAAGGAAGTTAACTTATGGGTTGTGCAAAAACATCACCCCGATGTCGCAAGTAAAAGAAAACAAGCACTCGGAAAAAAACTTATTTTTTTATGGAGAGGGTGGGGATGGGTACAATGGTGTAATGATGGCTGTGGAAGCGACTTGGAACCTAAGGTGGTGCAAAATCATCCATCTGGGAGAGCTTTGAGAGTCAAGATTAGGTGGGGGGACAAACATTTCACAACTGTCAACATCTATGGTCCCAATAAAGCGAAGGAAAGAGCAAGGCTCTGGGATGGCTTGAAGGAAGTACAGGTGGAAGGGCAATGGCTTATGGTGGGAGACTTCAATATGGTGGAGAAGAGAAAGGAAAAAATAGGCTCCTCAAGCATGCTTGTAGGTTCAGAGAGTGCCAAATGGAAAAGATTGTGTGAGAAGTGGGCTTTAATGGACTTGTGGGAGGTGGGTCTGTGGAATAGCACGCCAGGATTCATGTATACCAGCCTACATTATGCCGGCTTGGCATCTCGTCTGGATAGATGCTGCTGCGCACCAACTAAAGCAAGGTCTATTTACGACAATATTTTAGCAGCATTGATCGGCATAGAGTATGCATCTTTCACTAAGCAAAAGTGTATATTACTTCAATTGGATTTAGAAAAAGCATATGATAGGATCACACGGTTTTTTATCAAAGAGGTTATGAAAGCACTAGGCTTTGGACATAGGAGGTGTTGGTTGGTTAGCACTTTGGGTGTTGGTTTGAGGCGCTTTTATTGAATGAGCGGATTGTTGGGGCTTTTGAGGTAAAAAGATCTATTAAGCAAGGCTACCCACTAGCTCCCCTCTTGTTTGCCATTTAATCCCATCCCCTAGTGACGATGCTTGAAGAGAGTGTTGCAAGAGGGGAGATCCAAGGGCTATCCCTGCCCAATAATGACCAACTGATGGGAGGGTGAAAGCATGTAGGTGGTACCAATTTGGGAAAAGAGGGAGAGGGAAATTCTAAATTTACATGCAATATAATTTATGTACCTATAATCTAGATGCATGCGAGCCATTATGGGGTGGAGTGGGTCCCCTTTTTTTGAGCTTACAGTCATCATGGTCTAGACACTCCTTGTCCTCTTTCTCCTTTCCTCTCATGTAACTAGCTTGTCACTCGGAATCCCGCCTGTACCTGTGTGCTCGCTCTGCTCCCATAGCTCGTGCTCCCCCCATTGCATGCTGTAGCCGTCACGCTCTGTCCCCCAGTGCACCCGTCTTGCTCTGCCATAGCCTTGGTGGAGCTTTGCCCCCATTGCCCCCTGCGGCAGCGGCGGCAGACGGAAGCATAAAGGCTATAGTAGCACCCTCTGCAAAGATGGTTCCCAAGAAGAACACTCCCTCCAGGAAGCCCCAAACCCCGACTCAGAGCACGAAGGTGGTACAACACGCGGCCCCTGCAACAAACACCATCGCACATCAGACCCCCGTAATAGCCACCACACAACAGACCCTTGGAACACATGCGACACAGCAGACGCCTTCAACAACCACGACATAGCAGTCCCCTGTAACCAACATGACGCTGCAGACCCCAACAACAAACACAATCATCGAGACTTCCCTCTCCAAATGCATGTTGTCGGTTTGAAAATATGCTAAAAAAGGTGAGTTCTACATCGTGTTTTGGTCGTGTCTATGCGCCTCATGGCAATGCATGGCCAAAAATCCTATTTTCTAGCGTTGGTTGCAAATCATTTTTCTCCATGGCTTTGCTTGCAGCATTAGTGGAGTATTCGGTACTTTCTAGGTTTTGCTATTCTGCATTGCAGTTGCATGAGGAATATGGAATGAGCATGGAAGGCAAGCTGCCCAAGGATTTAACAGACAAGGACCTACCACCTGAACAGTGGTCAATAGTGTTCAAGGTGCCAAAGAAGAAGAAGACAAGATCTTCCTCCACCAGGTGCATGACCACCTTAACGATGCATGCAGGCTTCTGTATCAGAAGGTCTACCAGGCTGCCCCCTCCAACGGCGAGCTCATGACAAGGTTTGCGAGGGGGTTTGCATATGAATACTGCGATGCTGCCAAAGCATACCCCGACAGCCATAAGATTGCATGGGCTTTGGTTGGGGATCAAGTATTAGAGAATGTCAAGAGCCAGAAAGGGGGGCTCAATAAGAAAATAAAGAAGTTCATGTCCGATTACAACATGAAGGAAGCCCCCACATTTGAAGGACTGATAGAGAATGCTGTGGATGGCAGTCCTACGACATCCAGCCACCCTCTACATCACATGTGGACAGCCTCTTAGCCCCTCTACACAGCATGGGTGGATAATCTTGCCGATGACCTTGAGCAGCAGGCAATGAAGGCAGAAGAGAAGGTGAAATCTACAAAGACGGTCCTGGCTGCAAAGCGGGACTTATGGTTGCACAACGAAGGTACCTCCTCAGCTTGTGCACCCATCACTGCAGAGGTGGAGAGCCTCAGAGAAGAGGTGGAGAAACTGAAAGCCTCTCCAACAAAAAACGCAGTTGCGATTGCCAAAAAGGAGGCTAAAACCGGAGCCCTTACAAGGGTACTCTCCAAGTCCTTTGGATTCAATGATGCTGCAAGGATGAAGGGGGAAGTGTCAACCATGTAGGTACTCCAATCTTCTCTGTCTACAAAGTGTATAAAGTGCTAAAAGTGGTTGAGAGTTCTCACCTTTTAAGCACTTGCAAGCACTTTCAGCCACCTACACGCTCTTTTAAGCACATGCAAACATCGAAAATGCATGCAAGTTCTTGCAGGTGCATAAAAGTGGTTAAAAGTGCTTGCAAGTGCTAAAAAATGCTTGACTATTTAGCACTTGCAAACACCTTAACCACCTGCAAGCACTTCCAAGCACTTTTAAACACCTAATAATGCCTGCAAGTGCTAAAAAGTGCTTAACTTTTATGCACCTACAAGCACTTTGAACCACCATTTGGCACAATAAATCACTTTGAAGCACTTTCAACCACTCGAAAACTCTTGCAAGTGCTTGAAGAAGATTCAAAGTGGTTAAAACTGCTTCAAAATGCTTTCAAAGTGATTAAAAGTGCTTTTTGCAATCACTACGAAGAAATTTTAAGACCCTGCAAGCATTTGAAGGAGTTTACATGTAGTTGAAAGTGCTTCAAAGTGCTAAAAAGAGCTTCCAAGTGCCTTTCAAAGTGCTGTAAGTGGACAGATTGAGCACTTGCAAGCACTTCCAAGCACTTTTAAACACCTATAAATGCTAGCAAGTGCTAAAAAGTGCCTAACTTTTATGCACTTCCAAGCACTTTGAACCACCTGCAAGCACATTAAAGCACTTTGAAGCACCTTCAACCACTTGCAAAGTCCTGCAAGTGCTTGAAGGTGCTTCAAAGTGCTTAAAACTTTATTTTGCAATCACTTCAGAGCACTTTGAGGCACTTTTAAACACTTTTAAGACCTTGCAAGCATTTGCAGGTGGGTGAAAGTGCTTCAAAGTGCTGAAAGAGCTTCCAAGTGCTAGCAAGTGCCTTTCAAAGTGCTGCAAGTGGACATATAGAGCACTTGCAGGCACTTGCAAGTGTCTACAAAAACTTGAATGTTCCAACAAGTGCTCCAAGGTGCCTGCTCCGCTAGGGCCTGCATGTCCCCCATCATGGTTGGTTGTGAAATAATCTTCCTTTGTTTTTGATTTTGTATAGAAAAGAGTTCAGGAAATGGACAGTGAGCTTGGTGAGTTCAGAAGGCAGGCCTCCTTCATGAAGGGGTCCAACAAGTTCATGAAAAGAGTGGGCAGGGCCCCTCTAGTGCCCACTCCACCTTCCAAGTCTAAATTTAGTATGGATACTATTTTATTGTCTGGAAATTGTATGGCATGTGGTCAAGAATTGTCGGGCAAATATGCATCTAGTGTCTTTCAGCTGCCGTGTGCCCATACATACCAGTTCTTCTTTTCAGTGGTCAGTGCGATTGATCCTATGTGTGTTGTACCTGACTGTAAATGGGAGATACCCCAAATAGCAAGATGTTGGGCACTTGGGAATTCTTATGAGGAGCTTGAAGGTAGGTTGGTCATTTTATACAACAGAACTTATGCTAATCTGTTGTGTAGACTAATTGTGTGCGTTGGTTCAGCTGATCCAGTGGCTGAGAAAGAAGCTTCCACATCGTCCATGCCTGATGTGGACGAGGTGTTTGACCTTGATGCCATGCTGCTGAAGTACAAGAACTTTGAAGGTGGGAAAACTGCTGAGGGTGGTGACCGAAACATTCTGAAGGAGACAACTCCGTCTGCAAGCAACCGAGGTAATGTTAGTTTTGTATATCTGTCTCCTCCCATGTCTGAATCATGGTCACCGTGTTCATTGTGGTCACAATATGCTGCCTAGGTACTGAGCCTGTAAGGAGGACAATGTAGCTGAGGCAGAGGATCTTGAAATGGATTCAACCCTGCAATTTTTAGCGGTGGATATGCGAAAGAAGAGAAAAAGCAGATGGAGGACGAGCTGCCCTAGGACCCCAAAAAGAGTACTGGCATACTCCCCCCAAAAACCAGAGCATGCAAGAAGCTTTAGCTTCTTGAAGCTTTGTATCTTTTTTTTATATGCTATCTTTTTTAGATTGCAGCTTTGTATCTTTTTTCAGGGAAATATATTTTCAACCAAAGTGAGGTGGGGTTGGTTGAGTAGTGGGAGTTGGTGTCCACTAGTGAAGCACTTCAGTGCACTTGGAGAACACTCTGAAGCACTTTGGGGCACTTTTAAGCACTTTGCAGCACTTTGGGACACTTGAAAGTACTGTGAAGCACTTTGTGGCACTTTCAAGCAACCTGTCATGCACTTTGGTGCCCTTTGAAGCACTCTACAACACTGTGAGGCACTTTGGGGCACTGTAAAGCACTCTGAAGCACTTCAGTGCACTTTAAGAGCACTTTGAGGCACTTGATAGCACTTTGAGCACTTTACCAGAACTTTGGTGCACTTTGAACTACTTTGGTGTAATTCGGAAGCACTCTAAACTACTTGGTGGCACTTTAAAAGAATTTTCAAGCACTTTGTGGCACTTCAAAGAACTCTGAGGTATTTTCAAGTACTATGAAGCACTTTATGGCAGTTTCAAGCACTATGAAGCACTTTGGTGCACTAAAAAGAACTGTGTGGCACTTTGAAGCACTGTAAAGAACTTTTTGACGCTTTCAAAAGCACTCTAAAGTACTTTGAAGCACTCTGCAACACTTTAAAGCACTTTTGGGCACTTGAAAGCACTCTGAAGTGCACTTTAAGGGCTCTTTGAAAGCACTTCAGTGCTATTTAAAAGCATTTTGAGGCACTTTATGGCACTCTGCACAACATTCCACAACACTTTAGAGTGTAAAAAGCACTCTGAAGCACTCTAAAGTACTTTGTGGCACTTTCAAGCACCATGAAGCACTTTACAGCACTTTGGAAGCGCTCTAAAATACTTTGAAGCACTTTTTGGCGCTTTCATGCACACAGAGATGCACTTTTCTAGCACTTTCAAGCATATGTAGGCTCTAAGTGATGCACTTTGAAGCACTTTGAGACACTTATAAAGCATTTCGAAGCTTTTGCAAGCACCCAAAATTACTAAGTAAAGCATTGTGACACACTTTGAAGATGTGTGTGCCCTCTTGCCGATTCTCTTTTGAACGACATCTTTCTTGTTTGGGGAGATGCAAGTTTCCATTGACCAGAATTAAAACACGATTTCTTTGATTTTGATTGTTAAGGTATTGGTCCTATGTTGTTGATGTTGACACATGTTTAAGGGAAGTAACCCCTCCTCCATATCAGTTTGCAACCAAAAACTGGTTCCCACGACATTTCTTCGATGAAGTCCTAATGCCTTCGCAACATCATTATTGCTCATTACATTGACAACCCCATTGACTCCATTGAGGCATGCCATGACAATAGCCCGTTTCAAAAATAGCTCATTGTTTGAATGAAGAGTCCACGTCAGACAATGTATGACAAATGTTAGAGAAAATCAGCCTCCCAACTGTCCCCGATGTGGGTTGCAACAATGCGAATGTTGGATGGCTGAGAAGTTTTTGTAGAATGCTCCTTTGAAGACCCTCAGAAAGCCCATTTTTTGATTACGCCAACACTTAGCGATTGCCCTACATATTTTCTTTGCCTCCCGCTCATCAATTTCACCATCCTCTCGTGCTCATGCCATCCTTTTTTGCATGTTACTGTGCTCCCTCTTCTTTGCAACCTAGTAGTTTTGTAGACTCGGCAGAAGATCCCTTGGGATATGCTGTGTAGCAAATAATGGAGGAAGGTAAAGGGGGTTTGTACTGCCATTATGAGTATTATGTGATTCCATGTGGAACATGCAAGGATGCTATTGATACGACAGTGAAGACATTCAAAACAATGCCATAGGACTCATAGAGAGAGAGAGAGAGAGAGAGAGAGAGAGAGAGAGAGAGAGAGAGAGAGAGAGAGAGAGAGATTCCGTTGAAGCTGAATATGGCTGGCAATGAGGAGCTGGTTGATATGGCTTTGTGCTGCACCCACAAGCACCTACAACGGCTATGGAGAGAGAGAGAGAGAGAGAGAGAGAGAGAGAGAGAGAGAGAGAGAGAGAGAGAGAGAGAGAGAGAGAGAGAGAGAGAGAGAGAGAGAGAGAGAGAGAGAGAGAGAGAGAGAGAGAGAGAGAGAGAGAGAGGCAAAGGGACCCATTGAGGCAGCACTATAGAGAGCCCAGAGGAGTGACGGAGAGAGGGAATTTAAATGTGTAGTTAGTTTGCTACTTTAAGCTTTAGTATTAAAGTGAAATGGAATTTCTAGACCGCCTAAATTCCAACCTCTCAGCCAAAAAGATTTTATCTTTCCTTTATATGAAATGAAAATGAATAACCCACCCATTTCATCTCCTCCTAAAGGAGTGTCCAAGACACTCCTTTTTGGTACCACCTAAACATGCTATCACCAGGGACGGTGTTTACACACCTAGGAGCCCCTCTGGGGGGTGGATACAACCCACAAGCAAAGATTCTCATGGGTGTTGGATAAGATAAGGAGCAAGATGCGAAGGTGGGAGTATGTACTCCTCCCTTTTGAGAGCAGATTGAAAGTGGTCAACTCGTATATGATTTCCATACTTATCATTCAATGGCCCATTGCTCAAGATAGCCAAATGCATCTGGAAGTAGTTCCTTAAACCAGTGAAGAGGTTCCTATGGAAAAACAACAATAAAGACTTATTGCCTTGGAAATGGGCAAGCTAGGAGGCCATAGAGAGGCCATTGGGGCAAGGGGGTCTCGGAATTCTTAACCCTAGTACTCATGCGGAGGCCTAGTGTGCCAAGTTTGCGGCTGCAATAACGAAGCAAGATCAAGCCTGGGTGGTGATGACTAAGGCCATGATGGAAAATGCCAAAATGTACTCACAAAGGGACCAATGGAAAGGGCTAGATCTACGGGACAAGTTACTTGCCCCTCGGAGGTCTAACTTGAATCATGGGCTTAATTGGCAAGCTCGTTTGAAATTGCAACAAAGGGGCGGAGGCCTTGGAATGGGGAGAGGTAACTAGATACTTCCACAATTCGATGTCTCATTGGTCCCCTTGGCTGTCTAAGGTGGGAAGCATATTGCTAAACCCTGCCTGGAGGGAGGTGGCCAGAAAGATGAACAACAAAGGACTCCTCAGATTGGGCCAATTTTGGGACTTCAATAGGAGCGAATGGAAAGGATCGGACCATATAGCCTCCAAGTTCATGCTCAATGAGATGGTAAGATTGGTAGTAAATAGAGTGTTAGAACGGCTAAATAGTTGCTGCCTACAGTCTTCAAATCTAGGTTTGATTGGAAAGCTTGGCAGTGGCCTTTAGACAGACATTTTCTTAAACCGCACACCAAGGTGGTGTACAACACCCTCATGGCTTCGCTGGATTGGTTCTACCCCCTGAACAAACAATGGGGCAAGCAATGGCTAGAGGCAAGATGGGTGACAATAGTTGAGAACATATGGTGCCCAATAGTTGAGAACATCTGGTGCCCAAGATGGCCGCCGAGGATGAAGGTCTTTATCTAGAAATTGCTTTTGGGGGCCTTGCCGAATGGGGTGAAGGTCCTAGCTAGAGGTATTGGGCTAGCTAGATGCCGACAATGTAGATCTGCAAGTGAGAACCTCCCACACCTATTCAAGGAGGGGATATGTGGCTTGGCAGGGAAGATCTGCAAGTGGATTCAAAAGACATGGAAGATTGGGTTCTACAAGAACGATCTTTTTTTGGAGGGGAAGGTGATCATGAGCCAACCACTCCTCATAAGTACTCAAATTGTCAGGTTATGTTACCTTAAACATGTCTGGAAGGCCAGGAACGGTCGACTTTTTGAGAACGGCATTGAAACAACAAGGTTTATGGAGAGTATCCATGAACAAGGTAGCAATTATTGCCATTGGAAAAAGGAGAAATTATGAAGAGTGGGACAGGGTAGTGTCTACAGCATTGTCGAAACTATGTGGGTAAGGATATGTCTCTAGCTTTTCACCATTTCCATGGGGTGGCCCCCCTTTAAGCCGATGTACTAGTGTCTGCTGGAAGATGTCATGGCTCGTCATGGGCATGACTAGTATTTGTAATTCTTTTGGGTTACTAATATAATATACTCACATTTGTGAGTTTTACAAAAAAAAAAAAGAATTTGAAAAGGCAAAGAAAGAGAACTTATGTTTTAATTGCATGGGAAGTGGTCATGGCAAAACGGATTTTCCCACGAGAAAATTTGTTGCACAAGTTTAGGAAAAAGCAAGGCACGTGGTGCAATTGTTTCCCCTTGAATCCTCTTCTTGTTACTCCAATGTGGAGGTAGAGCGGTTCGTGAGTGCTATATATTATAACCGCCTCTACATGGAAACCAACATTTGGCCCACAAGAGCAGTTCATGAGTGCTGTATATTATACCTAGCTCTATGTGGCAACCAACATTTGGCCCAAGAGCTTGTGAGAATGCATGGCTATATTCAAGGTCATATCATGAGAATCCTTGTAGATGATGGTGCTTTTCATAATTTTATTATTTTAAAGTTAGTAAAACATCTCAATCTTCTTCAGACACCTAGTTCCCACATCTACAAGGTAGCTATAGTCATTATCTTCTACACCATGCCTGATGCACAAATCCATTTTTAACCATGGAAAGCCGTCCTACTACTCTTTCCAAACCAGGTTCTAGATCCACCAAGACCAAACTATGATTGTTCTTGCAAAGCATCAACATCAGAACTAGCTGGTGCGCGAACACTTACTACTGCATATCATGTGCGAGCTCCACACTAGAGCTGAATCCAGACTCAAGGTCAATGCAACCTTTGAGGCCCTCAAGATCATCATAAGTCTAGTTTTGTGCCCATGATTTCATTGAGGTTAATTTATCTACATGCCATGTTCTCGCTCCACAATCGGAAACACTCCGAGCTACAATATGAACTTCACAAACATCTGAATCTTGCATGCATTCAAAGTAGTTGAGTGCTTCTTGATCGGGTCCATGCTTGAATAGTCTTAAAAAACCTGAGATTACATGATATAGTTTCATGGAATTCTCTAATTACAATATGTCAAGCTTCATCTCCTCCACCCAGGCCTAACCATAGAGCTCTAATACCAATTATTGGCTATGATAGCTATGGGGAATGATGGTGATGAGGAGCCTACCCCAACAACCTCTTACGTAAAGGCCAATGTGGCCATGAGAGAGAAAAGAAAATCATACAAAACATGTACAAGGCCATCACAAGTATGACCTCAACCAATGCCCACTGACTCACTAAATATGTGTGCATCCAGCTATAATCGTAGAGAAAGTATAGAGAAACCAACACCATACTCCTCACCAAGGCTGCACACATCTCACCGGGTATCTCACCATACGCTACAAAGTACCCCTATGCTCAAGGCCAACGTCATTCACTGCACGACTGACTACTCTCTCTACAAATGCACCTATCACAAATGCAATCTCGGGTCTCAAGATTAGTATCTTGTACATGAGACTCCCAAATGCTGATGCAATCTTGACAATCTCTGTCAATTTGACCATCTCAGTCAAATATGGCTCATAACTCCACTCATGAAAATCACCCTGACACGTGAACTCCGATCCCTAGAATCCATCCTCGTGTCCATTGCATGTGCCATGCAACCAAGAGCATCTGTCTGTCATGATCCCTGTGTGGCAAGAGCAATGCCTAGCTCCAACTCACACACATGAGCCTCTGGCCTAAGCATATCCATGAATGACTCAATCACGGTTGAATCCTCAACACTCAAGCCATCCATATCCGTCATTGTATCCACAAATGACATGCCCTGTTGCACAACTGTCTACACAACTGGCTCAACATGCTCACAAACTGGAGCATCATGCAACCTACCTACAAAGGAGACATGCCTCGTCTCTCTACATGGTTGCATACTCACAAAGACTGTGCCGTCTTGCACATGACATACTCGCATCGCATGAATCATGCCAGCACTAGCACCTCTCGCTATGACTAGCTGTCCACAATACAATCTAAAATTGTGCTCATCCAACACTACATGGCATCCACTGTCTTGCAACTGACTCACAAAGATCAAGCTCTACGTCAAACCTGGCACACGACGTACATCTTGCAACGCGTATGATGCACCACTTGGCAACAATAGTCTGACATCTTTTGCACCAACTATGTCATGCACTCAAACAAGCTTTTGTATCGATGGGCCCTTCCCAATGTGTTTTCCACGGCTATACAAAATGGCATTGGTGCTCTGTAGAATAGAATTTTCTAGGTCGGTTGTACATGCATTGTACAAGGAGATGGTCTACAAAAACCCTCCCCTGCCAGCTACCTACCATGCTTGCTCTTCGTGATGTTTGTGCATGGAGTGTCTGGTCCATTGGAGCTTCTTTCTGTTAAGTATGGAGCCTGATTTACCCTTGTAATTTTCTGTGGAAAAGCGCACATTTGTAAGGCCCCCATTATGAGGAGAAGCCATCGTGCGTGAAGGAAAATCACTCACCGGAAACCAAAATTTTCACGGACAAGAATCAGGGGCAACTTTAGAGGCCTCGGGGGCGGAGGCCCCCGAGACTTTTTTTTCGCCGGAATATTATGGCCGGACGGCGGCCGAAAAGTGGTCGGAAAACAACCGGTCGGTTGGCTGATGGCCGGTAGTCAATGGCCGATGGTCGGTGGTCGGTGGTCGGAAGTCAATGGCCGGTGGCCGAATTCAAAAGCGGACTTGTCTTCTCAAGGGCAGCCACACATGGGCGGATTGGAGGGTCCGATTTGGACTTATTCGCACAAGGGCGGCTACACATGGCTGTCTCTCATAAGAGAGGGCAGCCCTTTTGGCCTATAAAAGGAGGCCATTTCTACACACATTTCATAGTGTGAAGTTGATGCAACAAGGTGAGTGTGAGGTGGTGAGAGTGAAGCAAGGCGGGAGCTCTATCAAGGGTTTAATCCCTTTGTAAACTACTTCTTCTTTTGAAGTGCTAAAGCCATTGAGTGGCTGCTTTCCCGTGGACGTAGCCCACATTGGGTGAACCACGTATATTGTGTGTACTCTCTCTCTCTCTCTCTACTCTATAATCTCTTGTGTGTGAAATCTATCTCTCTCCATTAAGTAATCTACTAAAAAATCTATTTAGCTACGTCTTATTTTCTAACAACTGGTATCAGAGCCAGGTTTGCTCATAGCTAAATTATCTCAAGGAAAGGATTCCTTGAATTGAGTGGGAGTTATGGCGGAGGAAGGGAAGCTCAAGATTGAGAAGTTCAACGGCAAAAACTACCAACATTGGAAGATGCAGATTGAAGACTATCTCTACCAGAAGGATCTCTATTTGCCACTAGGCGGTCTTGCGAAGAAGCCTGCAACAATGGCAGATGAAGCATGGATTGTCCTTGATCGAAAGGCACTGGGAGCAATCTGGTTAAGCTTGGCATCAACGGTGGCCTTCAATGTTTCGGAGATGAAGACCACGGAGGACTTGATGAAGTCACTTGACTACTTGTACGAGAAACCATCAGCATCCAATAAGGTATTTCTTATGAAGCGCTTGCTCAATCTAAAGATGGCAGAGAATGGTTCAGTTGCAGAACACCTAAATGACTTTAACACAAACATAAGTCAACTTCGATCAGTGAAAATCAATTTCGATGACGAAGTGCGAGCTCTCCTTATACTATCATCTCTACCGGGGATAGTTGGGACAACCTTGTGATGGCTGTAAGTAATTCTATCTCTGGCACAAATACTCTTAAGTTTGATGATGTTGTGGGTGTTCTCCTAAGCGAGGAAATGCGAAGGAGAAGCACAGGAGAATCATCAAGTGCTGCACTATCAGTGGAAACAAGAGGAAGGCCTAAGGAGAGGTTCATAAACCAAAAGGGTCATGATCGCTCAAGGCGGAGCAAGTCACGCACAAAGTCAGTTCTTGAATGTTGGAACTGCGGCAAGAAGGGCCACGTCAAGAAGGATTGTTGGTCCAAGAAGAAGAAGGAGACAGAGTCTCAAGACAACAAGCCAACATCGGAGGCCAATGTGGCAGGTAAAGTAGAGCAAGATGCTCTAATTCTCTCATTAGACAATGTGTCTAATTCCTGGATAGTAGATTCCGGGGCTTCATTCCATGCGACACCACACAAGCAACATTTCCAAGACTACACCAAAGGTAATTTTGGGTATGTATACTTGGGAGATGATGAAGCTTGTGAGATTGTCGGCAAAGGTACAATTTCTGTCAAAACTGCTAACGAAAATGAATGGAAGCTTAAAGATGTTAGGCATGTTCCTTCTCTTCGCAAAAATTTGATCTCTACAGGACAATTGGACGATGAAGGACACAACATTGCATTCGGAAACAAACGGTGGAAGATCTCAAAGGGATCTTTGGTGGTTGCCAAGGGAGAAAAGGTCGGTACACTTTACTTGTGTACTGTTAGCACACAACCTTCAGCTTGTGCACCAACTACAGAAGTTGATAGTGCAGTGTGGCACTTTTGACTTGGACATATGAGTGCCAAAGGAATGCAAATCCTTCAAACAAAGAAGCTTCTACCAGGTTTGAAAGAAGTGGACTTAGAGTTCTGTGAAGATTGTGTTTATGGTAAACAAAAGAGGGTAAAATTTCAAAAATCAGGAAATGAAAGAAAAAATTTAAAACTTGAGTTCGTTCATTCTGATGTTTGGGGTCCTGCAAGTACACCATCGCTTGGTGGCTCATTGTACTATGTAACATTCATAGACGATGCGACTAGAAAAACATGGGTTTATGTCATGAAGAATAAATCCGATGTATTTTCCATATTTCAAAGGTGGAAAGCCTTTGTGGAGAATGAAACAGGTACCAAGGTTAAATGCCTCAGATCCGACAATGGAGGCGAATATTGCAGCCAAGCTTTTGAAAGCTTTTGTGCGAGCAATGGCATTCGGAGGCAAAGGACAACCCAAAGGACACCTCAACAAAATGGGATTTCGGAAAGGATGAACATGACAATCATGGAACGAGCACGAAGCATGCGGCTACATGCAGGCCTACCGCTTGAGCTTTGGGCGGAAGCTGTAAGTACGTCTGTGTACTTACTCAATCGGTCACCCTCAACGGCATTGGATGGGGGAGTTCCAGAAGAGGCATGGACAGGTAAACCGGTGAATTATGCATTTCTCAAAGTGTTTGGGTGTGAGGCTTTCATGCACATAGATAGAAGCCTAAGATCAAAGCTAGATGCAAAGTCCAAAAAGTGTTTCTTCATTGGCTATGGAGAAGGAGACTTTGGGTATCGCCTATGGAATCCTGAAGATGGTAAAATCTTAAAGAGTAGGGATGTAATTTTTAACGAACAAAATATGGACTAAGATTACTTGGAAAGAAAACAAACAAAAGAAACAGGTGATGAGTACATGGAGCTTGAGGACGGTGAAGACTCAAGGACTGCAAACGGTGACAATGTGCAACAACGTCACCCAAATGAGGAGCCTCAACCTATTCCCCGAAGATCTACAAGAGCAAGTAGACCTCCAGAAAGGTTTGTTCCTTCCTTCAACCATCTCTTGATCTCAGATTCTGGAGAGCCGGAATCATACGAAGAAGCTATGCAACATGAATCCAAAGAAGAATGGACGAAGAGCATGCAAGTGGAGATGGACTCACTACATCGCAACCAAACATGGGAGTTGGTTGAGTTGCCTAAAGGTAAGCGGGAACTTCAAAACAAATGGGTGTACAAGCTGAAGGAAGAAGAAGGTGGGAAGAAAAGGTACAAGTCTAAGCTTGTGGTAAAAGGTTTTTCTCAAAAGAAAGGTATTGACTTCAATGAAATATTTTCTCCTATTGTAAAAATGAACTCAATTAGGCTTGTCTTAAGCCTTGTGGCTGCTCATGATCTAAATCTCGAGCAAATGGATGTAAATACGGCATTCCCTCACGGTGACTTTGAGGAGGAAATCTACATGCTTCAACCAAAGGGGTATGAAGTAAAAGGTAAGGAGAAAATGGTTTGCAGATTAAAGAAGAGCTTGTATGGTTTAAAGCAAGCATCAAGACAATGGTACTTGAAGTTTGATCGATGGATGTTGGATCATGGATTCACAAGATGCAACTCGGATCACTGCGTCTACACGAAGAATTTGGGAGATGGGAAATTCATCATCCTAATGTTGTATGTTGATGACATGTTGATTGCAAGTGCTAACATGCAGGACATCAAAGACCTAAAAGAGGAGCTGTCCAAATCTTTTTCAATGAAAGATTTAGGTGCTGCAAAGAGGATACTTGGTATGAAAATATCAAGGGACAGGACGAAGAAGACAATAAAGCTATCTCAAGAAGATTACATCAAGAAGGTACTAAAAAGGTTTGCAATGCAAAATGCAAAACCAGTTTCTACACCTTTGGATGGTCATTTTAAACTAACGAAGGATATGTGTCCAAAGACACAAGAGGAGATAGCCTATATGTCTAAAGTTCCATATGCTGCAGCGGTAGGTTCTCTAATGTATGCTATGGTCTGGACAAGGCCAGACATTGCACATGCAGTGGGAGTTGTGAGTAGATTCATGGACAACCCAGGTAAAGAGCATTGGCAAGCTGTGAAGTGGATACTTAGGTATCTAAAAGGGACAACAACAAATGCTTTGTATTTTGGAGGAACTGATATTTTTCTAGAAGGGTATGCTGATGCAGATATGGCAGGTGACAAAGATACTCGAAGGAGCACTACTGGCTATGTGTTCACGATTGGAGGCACAGTAGTAAGCTGGGCTTCAAAGCTGCAAAAAGTGGTTTCACTTTCTACCACGGAAGCAGAGTATGTAGCAATGACGGAGGCAAGCAAAGAAATTCTGTGGCTTCACAGATTCTTAGAAGAGCTTGGATTCAAAACAAGACAATTGTGTCTTGTACAGTGATAGCCAAAGCGCTATCCATCTTGCGAAGAACTCAGCCTTTCATTCAAGGACAAAGCACATTGAGGTGAGATATCACTTCATACGCACTCTTTTGGAAGAGGGACAGCTAAAGCTAGGAAAGGTGCATACAAGTGAAAATCCTGCAGACATGTTTACAAAGGTGGTCAACAAGGAGAAGTTGAGCTTTTGCTCATCTTCAATCGGCATTCAAGGATAAGAAGCCAGAATGGAAAGCAGTCACAGGTTTGGTTTGGAGATCAGTCTCCAAGTGGGAGATTGTTAAGTATGGATCCTGATTTACCCTTGTAATTTTCTGTGGAAAAGCGCACATTTGTAAGGCCCCCATTATGAGGAGAAGCCATCGTGCGTGAAGGAAAATCACTCATCGGAAACCAAAATTTTCACGGACAAGAATCAGGGGCAACTTTAGAGGCCTCGGGGGCGGAGGCCCCCGAGACCTTTTTTTTTCCGCCGGAATATTATGGCCGGACGGCGGCCGGAAAGTGGTTGGAAAACAACCGGTCGGTTGGCCGGTGGCCGGTAGTCAATGGCCGATGGCCGGTGGTCGGAAGTCAATGGCCGGTGGCCGGTGGCCGAATTCAAAAGCGGACTTGTCTTCTCAAGGGCAGCCACACATGGGCGGATTGGAGGGTCCGATTTGGACTTATTCGCACGAGGGCGGCTACACATAGCTGTCTCTCATAAGAGAGGGCAGCCCTTTTGGCCTATAAAAGGAGGCCATTTCTACACACATTTCATAGTGTGAAGTTGATACAACAAGGTGAGTGTGAGGTGGTGAGAGTGAAGCAAGGCGGGAGCTCTATCAAGGGTTTAATCCCTTTGTAAACTACTTCTTCTTTTGAAGTGCTAAAGCCATTGAGTGGCTGCTTTCCAGTGGACGTAGCCCACATTGGGTGAACCACGTATATCGTGTGTACTCTCTCTCTCTCTCTCTCTCTACTCTATAATCTCTTGTGTGTGAAATCTATCTCTCTCCATTAAGTACTCTACTCAAAAATCTATTTAGCTACGTCTTATTTTCTAACACTTTCTACACTTGTCATAATGCCACCCCAATGTGCAATACGAATTTTCCACCAACTGAGCCATGAATCCATGTATGGAATGTTGTGGTCTACGCAATGACTGTTGCATCACCATTGGTGTATGAGGTGAGCCTCTATTGCTGCAGCCTCCTTTGTTGGCGCTTGTCTCCACTTTTCACACATTTCTTTGTGTACGCGTTGAGAAGTTTGCGCCACATACTTTGTCGTATGTTGATTCAAGCTTTGATTCAAATGGAAAAGGCTAGATTTCTCTCGTCTGGTCATCTTATTATTCTTGTCGCCACCATTGAAGACAATTTAGATTGCATTCCAATTTTCTTGAGCTTTGTTCATCATGAATCCAAAGAAGCTAGCTCTTTCACACATATGTGATATCATTACCTCATTGAGTCACTCCCAAAACAAATATTGAGACTCCATATCTTCCTCCTTCATTTCACAAGTTGCAATAGTGAGAAGGTCATGCATGTTGCAGACAAATTGTCAGAATGTGTCATGTGTAACCTACATTGATGTCAAGACTGCCCACATACATTGGATCATAGACATGACAAGCCATGGTGACCCAATTGTTAATGCGTCTAGTGTAATCGAATTGAATCCACGCACGTCAAAGATCGCCGTCCCTATCTTGTCTCATTCGGTTCACAAGGTCCACACCAGTGGATGCTAGACCTACTTTGGACATTTTGAAGACAAAGAATTTCTCTCCTTCCTTTCCTTGACCAGGAGATCTACTATTGTGAATAAAATTATATGTGTAGTTTTGCTTTAGCTTAAGGAGTGCATCAATACCAAAAGATTCTTTGGCACTTAAGTTGCATTTATACGCCCATATAACAAAAATTGTATGTATTTGTCGGTATTATATGTTGTATACTCGTATTATATGTGTATCTTGAAATAAATAATATTTCGATCAAAATACTGCTTGCTTTATAAAAAAAGGCACCACGACAGTTTGAATGAACGTTGCAACAACGATTTGCCGAGAGAGAGAGAGAGAGAGAGAGAGAGAGAGAGAGAGAGAGAGAGAGAGAGAGAGAGAGAGAGAGAGAGAGAGAGAGAGAGAGAGAGCAGAGTAGCTTGCTCGATAGCGATAGTGCCCTCGCGAGTCAGGTAATTTCTTCTTCTATTTTTTATGGCTTTTTTTTCCGAAATTTATTTGCTAGTGTTGTTGTTGTGGAGCTTTACTCGCACCTCATTGTTAGTTTGTAGGTTGTTTTTGCTAGTGCTATTGTTGTGGAGCTTTTCTCACACCTTCGTATTAGTTTGCAGGTTTATATACCTGTCCTTGGCTGTGTTGATCCTCGTGACACACTGCAAGGGGGGTTACACTTTAGACATTTCATCCTTGACTGTTGCTGACCTTCGTGTCACATTGCAGGGAGTAGCTTAGGTTGTACAACTAGATTTTCCATCTCTGGTTGTTGCTGACCACCGATTCGCACTGCATGGAGGGATTAGCTATCTTACATATTTTCTTCCTAGTTGTTGTTGACCATTGCGTTGCACTACTAGAAGATCAGATTTGATAGAATAGATTCTTCATCTCTGTCTGTTGCTGACCACCGTGTCGCACTGCAGACAGGAGTTTAGGATTTTCAAATCCTTCGTTTTTGACTGTTGTTGACCATGGTGTCACACCAAGAAGATTGAATTTAATCGATTCCTCATCTCTATCTATTGCTGACCACCATGTCGCACTGCAGGGAGGGGTTTAGGGTTGTCAAATCCTCTGTTCTTGACTGTTGCTGACCATCACGTCGCACCACAAGAAGATTGGATTTAATAGATTCCTTGTCTCTGATTGCTGCTGACCATTGTATTGCACTG
Source organism: Adiantum capillus-veneris (assembly GCF_014529385.1). Classification (NCBI taxonomy): domain Eukaryota; kingdom Viridiplantae; phylum Streptophyta; class Polypodiopsida; order Polypodiales; family Pteridaceae; genus Adiantum; species Adiantum capillus-veneris. Next base: position 55,389,499 of record NC_140937.1, read on the forward strand.
CAGGGAGGGTTTTAGGGTTTTTAAATCCATCGTTCTTGGTTGTTGTTGACCATCGCGTCACACTCCAAGAAGATTGGATTTAATAGATTCTTCATCGCTGGTTGTTGCTGACCATCATTTCGCACTGTAGGGAGGGGATACATATTTTACATCCTTTGATCTTGAGTGCTGCTGACCATCACGTCGCACTATAGGTTGATTGGATTTAATAAATTTCTCGTCTCTAGCTGTTGCTAACCACCGTGTCACGATATAGAGAGGGGCTAGGTATTATTAATCCTTCGTCTATGACAACTATTGACTTCCACATCGCACTGCAGGGAGATTGGTATTATATGTTTTTTCATCTCTGCTGGCCGTCGCATTGCAGGGAGGAATTATATATGTATAGGTCTTTTGTTACTGGTTCTTATTATTGTCCATGAAATGTTTTTGTTTAGAGCTATTAGGTCTCCCCAATCTCAGAAAAATAAAATTTCTTTCAAAACATATTAAGTGCATAAGTGAAGGGTGAGTTTAGGAATTGAAAAGACAAATGAAGGTGGAAAGTCAAAAGACAAATGAAGATGAAAAGTCAAAAGACCTTTTGTGTCTATTTAATAGGTGTTTCTCTGCTCTTTCATATTTCGTTTAGTGTTTTCCCCTCTCTCTCTCTCTCTCTCTCTCTTTTGCGTACGCGCTCGCTCGCAATGTTGTATTCATCTTTCTTAGATAATATTGTTACAAATCTATGTGCTTTGTCATTGCCTGTCATTACGTGCTATAGATTAACGCATTATTTTTCTTGTTTTTGTGTGGAATCTTTGAATTAAGAACACCTTTTTTTTTTGAAGCCAATAGGAATGATGGAACCTTAATTTATATATGTTCTAGATTTGCCTTACTTATATTTGCTTTGTGTATTTTCAAGCTTCAATCATGGTAGAGACAAAATTAACGCGTCAACATCGCAATTTATTTGTGATGCTCTAGTTTTGTCTCTCTATGGAGCTTCAGCTTCAGACGATCATTTGCATTGAGCATTTGATCCACTGCAGGCAAAGTTTGATGATTTTGTGATTGAACTTGTGGAACAGTGTTGGCTGAAACTGTGCAGTGCATTCCCTATTTCATTTGACCGAGCTTTGCGCACTAATGGAGTAATGCATAACACAATAAAGCAATTATTAGGCCATGTCACTAGAAGCTTTGAGAGTATGGTTAATCCAAAAATCAAAGCCAAACCTGGAATCAAAGAGCAAATGCACCTTGTGGCACAACTACATTTAGAATTGAAGAGCAAGGATAAGGTCAAAGGCTCTTCAAAACGTCCTAGGACAGAAGAGGATGTGCCTCCTCCTTCAGGTGTTGAGCCCTTAGCTGTACACCTGGATGATACTACATGTCCTCCTGTCCTACACTTACTTGGGGAGCATTCTATCTTTCACTTGCAAGCACCCCAATTAGGTGAAGGACGTTTTGCAAATGTGAAACAAGTTTGAGTGGCCCATCCTCTCTTCAAAGATCCTGTCTACGCGGCAAAGATCTACAAGGACCAGATAGGAAGCAAGCCAACATTACAAATTGTGCTAGAGGAAGGAACTGCTACTATTGTTTAGCATCGTGGCATGATATTTCCATGTGCTCTTGTTCGTTATAGCAAAAGGCATATGTTGATCTTCAAGCTTTGGAATGGAGGTCACCTTGAGCAGTGGATTCAGGCATGTCATCATGATGGAAGCAAGCCTGCAATCAGAGAGTTTCAACACACATCTAGAACTGTACAACAATTCATAGACAACATTTTGCCGATCTGCAACGCTGTTCTGTAGACGATGAAATTAGTGCATAGTCACAACTTCATTCACAATGATATATACACTAGAAATATTCTACTACATTCTGCTATGGCACATTTGGATGGAGGGACTCTACATGGCAATGCTGGCTAGCACAATTTTTCATTAGATTTAAAGCTAGACAATCTTACTGCTCATCTACCCTCTTCTAACTGTGATGTCTTTGATGTAATAGTATTCAATGTATGACAGAGCTGAGATGGCAAGTGCGGAGTTCCTAACTCTCCAAGGTCTATCGTACAGTTAGGCTTAGGTGTTGCCTCGGCTGGAAGTCTCATGATGTGTACAAGTCATGTCCCTTTGTTCTTTGGATCTTCCCATTCCATATCTTGGGGGTTTTGTATTTTGTTGCTCAATGCTGACTCTATAATTCAATTATGCTTTCTCCCCAAAAAAGAACGACCTCCCGAGTCCCAAGGGGAAGGGCCACTAGCCATCTTGCTACTGAGATAGAAGACGAGGGCGGGGGTTTGTATAAGAGCGTGGTCACGCGAGGCTTAGTTACCTGTAAGCCTAGCGGACTTCTGACAGGAGCGTAGAACGGAGACCGAGGGCAGCAGGTAGAGAGAAGGAGAGCCGGGCGCAGGCAAGAGAGAGAAACTCAGAGCGAGGCTATGGCTACCTGGCAACGTTTGGCAACTATGCCTTTTTAGGCATAGTTAGCCTACAAAGCTGGTGGACACATCTAAAAAGCTGCCTTACGGAAAACTAAGCTGCACGTGACCATAGCCTAATTCCACCTCGTTTGGCAGAGTTTACAATGAGAGGGTGAACGCTAGGAAATGCATCAGGTGACGTGGGCAGCGAGTGCCTACTACCTAGGCCTTTAGGCTCTGACATAGGCCGTGGGCAATGATGCCAACTTGCCGGAGGGGAGCCTGGGAAGGCCAGGGCCCAGGGGCCAATCGTGTCCAAATTATGACTTTTAATGAATTATCAGCACGTAAGTATGTCAGTGGTTCAGCACGCAGATGTGGACATCGCTTTGACAACGTGGCCGACCCTGAATGGTTGGCATCATGGAGTTTATTAACTGACATCCTTTTGAGAACCAAACAAACCATTGGATTGCGAATGCGATTTTTTTCCTGCTAACTGACGTGGCACGGAAGAAGGTGCCGGCGGCTTCATCGAGCTACCTTAACCCCTTTCTTCTCTATTCACGGTAGCTATGGGCCTATGGCGACCCTCCTGTCTCTCCCTCCCTCCCTCTCTCTCTCTCTCTCTTTCACTCACTCTCACACACACACACAGACACACTCAGTCTCCCATGCTCGCACGCGAGCACCCTCGATAGTCTGCTGAAATCATAAACACACTCGCTCTCTCTCTCTCTCTCTCTCTCTCTCTCTCTCTCTCTCTCTACTCTACTCGCATGCTCTCATTCTCTCGATGCCTCATAAATTCAAGCAGGCAAGCCACCGGAGACTTTTCCATGTAAAAGAGGCGTCAGATGGAGAAGAGGACGTGCAGGATGAGACGAATGACCCTGCGTGCAAATCTGCACTCAATCTCGTTCTTGGAAAGGAGAAGATGGGGCCATCAGAAACCCTAGCTATGGAGGGCAAGTACGCCAAGATAGAATCGTCTCCCCTCCCATTGCAGCGGGCTCTACTTAGCTCTGCAGTCAGTAAGAAATGTGGTCCCAGCACTCCGGTCCCTTCATGGAAGATGTATGACATTCCATTTCAAGGTGCCACGGACGCTGCAAGTTTTGATGCAAACCCTAGCCTCCTCACAAGGGGAATTACCGCCAGCCAGAGTAGGAACGGGCGCAACATGGTGTCTGCAAGGAAGTTAGCAGCATCTCTTTGGGAGATGCAGGGTGCCTTCAATTCTTCTCATCATCAAGTTAAAGATAAGCTCAAGTCTCAGCATCATGGGGGCTTGGTATCCAGTGAACATCATCACAAGGGCAGGGAGGAGCCAGCTGAGCAGGCCCTTGGAAGCCACCAGGGCCGGAGTGTTGAGGACAAAAGGGGATCCTCGAAGCAGCCCAAAGCTAGCATAAGTTTGTCAAAGGGGTCAAACTCGCGTAGCTCAGGCTCGCTGATGTCACATGCGGTGAGCAGCCTTCTTATTGTTTTTCTTATGTTTGAATCCATCATTTTGGTAGGGATGAAAATCTGTTGAGTTTGTTCATCTCTGGTTCTCCATGATTGAGTGCAATGGAACTGAATTTGTTGATAAATGTTAGCGGTATTTCATTCAGATCATGCAGCGATGTGCGTACACTGTTGGCAAATATGGCTCATCCATTAGAATGCTTATTTAGCGGATGAAAATCATAGGTAGACTACATTGGGTAGTTAGGAGCCACCATGGACACATGAGTTGTAACTGGTCCTCCCTTTGTTGGTAAGATTTGAGGATATAATTGCATCCATACCTAGTAGATTCCCTTGTATCGTGGAGTGGCTGAAGCGTAGTCTCGATAATGTGTTTTCTAGTGTAATCATGTCAAAGGTGAAACACTTTAGTGTTTGTTAAGTGGCATCCTGAAGTCTGAACTGGTCCTTTCAAATACCATGTGGAGAGGAGCATGTTTCAATGGAGTGCTTGGAAGGTTCTGTTTACATCTTGATGTGCTGAAGCAACTTTCCGGGCAGCTCGTTACCTGCGTCATCGCTTCAAAAAGATGCGATCACTCTGGTTGTTTCCAAGGGCCACTTACTTAAGCAATGGACCAAAATAATATTTGGGCAGGTTGGATCGTGTCCAGGAGGTTCATTATTTTAACCCTCCTTATTGCGTTCATCAATCTAGTTCAAAAAGCCCCAGTTTGTGGGTTTCTAATGAATTTAATGCACCCTTTTCCTGTTAAATCGGTGTATCTCCCATTTGATTGGAACCCCAAGATATGTTAGAAATGTGTAAAAATTGGGGCCAAATAATCCCTTCTGTTGCTATGTTAAACGAAAGGGCATATTTGTAAAAATTGTGTAAAATTGGGGCCAAATAATCCCTTTTGAAACAAATCCCACCCCCCTTCCTCCCAAGCGAGAATCTATGTAGCATCTGGAGATTAAAAAGTGAAAATTGTTGAAAAGTTTAGCACCTGAATGATTTTACACCTTTTACCTGGAATAAATCAGCTGTGGATGTCACCGCCTGGTACAGGGCTTACCCCCGGGCCTCGTCGTTCTGAACAATAAACCCTAGACCCTAAATTTTTTTAAAAGTATTTAGGATCTCCGTCAAGATTGCCAATGGATTCTATATTTGTGTTCAGGTTTCTCGATTTATGGCTGTAGACGTAGTTCAGCTACGGGAAGAAGAAGACGGATCCACTTTATCTTGTGAATTAGTGAAGGTGCTCAACCAGATATGGTCCTTGGAGGAGCAGTATAATGACAGCACATCACTGGTTGCTTCTTTGCGTTCGGAACTGAAAAAGACGAGGGCCAGCATTAAAGAGCTGCAGAAGGAGCAGAGTTCTTATCACGAAGACTTGGAGATGATGAAAAAAAAGCTTGATGATGAGAAAAAGATGTTGCAGGATCGAGCTGAAGAAGCAGTACTCGTCGCAGTTAAACCTCTCAAAGAGGAGTTGGAGATTGAAAGGAAGTCTAACATAAAACTGGAAGTGAAACACAAAAAAATGTCCAAAGAGATGAGTGAGACCAGAAAGACTCTCACGAAAACTATGCAGGAGTTTGAAAGGGAGAAAAAAGCCAGAGAGCTAATGGAGGATGTGTGCGACGAACTAGCAAGAGAGATTGGTGAAGACAAAGCCCAGGTTGAGGAATTGAAGAAACAATCTGCAAAGTATAGGGAGGAAGTGGAACAGGAGCGCCGTATGCTTCAAATGGCGGAGGTTTGGAGGGAGGAGAGGGTCCATATGAAGTTGGCGGAGGCTCGATTTGAATTGGAGGAGAAGAATGCAGCATTAGACAAGCTCCGAAGCGAGCTTGAAGCATTCTTAAGAGCCAAAAGGTCTCTTGATGAAGGTAACAATGGTGACGCGAGTAAGTTTGTATCCAGCTTGGAGGAGGCTGCCAGTTCAGTTGTCTGTGCTGGTGATGATGAGCTCAAGCAAGGAAGCCATCAGCCAAGCAAGAACACTAAGGCTCCAGCTGATGTTCTGTTGGATGAGAAGAGGAGTGGGATTGGTGTTGGATTGTTGGAAGGTGAAGATTCTCTCGATGACGATCTCCATTCAATTGAGCTCAACAGAATATCTTCTTATTCAGGAAGTCATGAAGGTCCTTTATCAGTCCAGGGCAACAGCATGAAGTCGAAGGTGTCAGCAAATGGCAAACACTCTCCCAGTGTTGTTGCGTCATTTCCACGATCGCAGAATGAAGTGAACAACAATTCGAAGCAAGGGGAGATGAGTAATTTAAGGCTGGACAGGATATCAAGCAGTTTTGGCAAAGCAATGATGCCCGAAAGCATCACAAGTGAGATACAAGAAGTTGAGTCGCATCCGCTAGGCAGAGAGTCTGAGAGAGAGTTGAAGAAGGATTGGGATTTGGGTAAGGGGATAGTGGCTTGGTCAAATGGCGCCTTCCCTAGTCTTTGGCTCGATAGTAATGAAGATAGTGTCGGGTCGAATTCAAAGGGAAGGAGTGGTTCTGGACAGAAGGATAGTTTATCTAAAAGTCGCTCTAAAGGAGAGACCACTGGGGCTGCAGATATGATGGATTTAAAGCTTGAAATCTTTGAATTGCCACGAGATCCTAGATCAGAAGCTCAGGATGGTGGTGGGTTGTTATCTTCTGGGAGCAAAACTGCCACCTTCCCATCTAGTCCTACTCGCAAATGGACTCACTCATGGTCATCACATGACCCTGCTAGATCTAGCAAGGCGAGCCTTGAGAGTGTTGCCCAAGGTTTCAAAGACAATAGCCTTAAAGCTCGGCTCTTAGAGGCAAAGCTGGAGAACCAGCAAGCGAAAGCAAGGAACAGCAAGGCTGCCCCTGTCAGCTAGTTTTGGTCCCATTGCAGCGATATTATGCTGATTCGTGTTATGGCACATTTAGTGGAGCGGCATTGGGCGCCTGATCAGGGCTCTTTTTGTACATTAAGTAATTCAATGCTCATAATATATTGGCGAAGATCAAGTGGGGAGCCTAAATTTTGAAGAAACTGTTCATTACTACCATGGCTATTGGTTGTAGCTGTCTCATTATTTCATAGAAGGTTGATGTGGATGATGACGTACAGAATTCAGGCAGAGTGAAAGTCTGTTCTGGCTGTACATCATTCCCTCCTTTAGGGATTCACCAACAAATTGCAATGCTGGTCTTTGTCTTTGTGTAATGTGGGCAAGGAGGAATGTGCTCTGACCATATGGCACTGGCAAAAGATTCAAGAAATGCAAAATTTGGGAAATGAGACTACTGGGCTCTATCAAATAAGGCCTTCCCTCTTGCCTACTCAATGTCCAGGAAAATCCTTTCATTTCCTAAAAGACCAGGTTTCCTCCCTGTAAAGATGTAAAATTGGACATACTTGTAAAGTTTTGAAATTTTGCAGAATTTTTGAACTATTTTCTTGTATATTTTTTCCTGGTTTGCTGCTGGCTAACGTGATCTTCACCCTGCTCAAGGCTAAGCTGAGGAAGACCTTTCTGGAACAGTATGCCCTCTCATTTTTTCCAAAGACATCCAGTAAAAGGGGAGCGCTGAGAAAAAGACAAAGGAGCATCTGTGCCCACCTACATCCTTGAAAGACAGCTGATACTCATGGCTCTCTATATGCAAACCTTCCATACCACGTGCAGTCAAGGCCTAATAAAAATCCACCATATCTGTAGATTTTTCATGTTTAGAATGCACTCCTTTCTCGTCAATCTGTCTTTGATTGGTACCCTGATGTATCTTAATCTTAAATGTAGAAAAATGGCCCTTCTGTCGAGCTTCATGTGCTATATACACATGGTTGTGCTTGCACAGTTGACACCCCCGTGGATGGACGATTGATACAGTCCAACCATCCTTTCATCAGTATTGATAAGCATTGTTTCATTGGATATGGTGCAATGGGTATTGGCGTTGGTGCCGCCCTGTACGGTTCATCTTCACAGATGCTCCTTTGTCTTCTCTCGGCGCTCTGCTTTTGTCGCCCGGGGGGGGGGGGGGGGGGGGGGGGGGGGCTTATTCACTGTAGGAAAGGAGCAGCATTTGCTCACCACATGGTGGGCGTTCTTTTCTTGAGTCAAACTTGGGATTTGCGAAGTAATGCTCAAGTGTGCTTTCCATACGCACGATGCCTTCCTGGAAGGTGTGAGGCGTGTCGTGAGTGTGTGGATTTTGGAGGGCATCATCATCGACAACCCCACTTGCGATAGATGCCTCATCATGCTGTAAATTTTTTAAAGGAGCCGAGTCCCCCAAGATTCGTCACAGATCTATTTTACGAGTCTTGAGTTCAAGACATGTTTTGTGTGTGTGTGTGTGTGAGAGAGAGAGAGGGATTTTGTCATGGACTATGCATTTTTTAATTTATTTATAGAGTACAAGAACTTTGAAACACACGCACACACCCTATGTACAACGGCCTCATAGGTCGGGAGAGTGGCATCCCATCACATGCACACACCCAACCCCCATGGTGGAGGCGTATGGGAACTATCCCCAAGGACTTAAGAACATGTTTGCAGGTCGCCAAGGGATTTAGTGAACCCAAGGGCCTTACTCACTGCAGGACTATCCTTTTGGGGGGGGGGGGGGGGGGGGGGGGGATTTACTCACTGTAGGTACATAGTTTGCAATTTTTGAGTTGATTATTTATAGGGGCTTTAACCTCTTCTAAATGAACTCACCCTTGATGATTCAAGAAGTGACAAAGACTCTCGAGTGTAGGTAGAAAGTAGAACCTTGGCAAGGATGCTGCCTTTCTTGCTTCTTAATCCCAAACCATCCACATGTAGACCAAAGCATTACCAAGAATATCTTGCTTTCTAATATTCCTTAACTATGAGTCCCATCATGAATCTGTTTATTGTGGTCATCGTCTTGCATAATGCAAATTGATCAAAGCATCACTATGCACAACATTGATTTTCAATATCCATCTCAAGCCAACATCTTACATGATGCTTTGTGCCTTCGACATGCATGCATGGGTGATCATAGCTGGAGATAGCCCTACATCTACATGCCTTAGAATGGCCCATTACAGCTTTGTTGGCTTGCTAATCTTTGACACATGCATAAGTGGAGACTCGATGAACTTGTGGTGGCATGATGCTTTTAAGCCCCAATCACTAAACCATATCAGGCATAGCCTTGCATCAAATTGTGAGGTACAAAAGGCTAGCGCTACTGCGTAGATTTGGTGTCGTTATTGCAAGAGATAGTCACCACTATGGACATATAAGTGAGCATTCAAGCGTTGGAAGCATTAGAAACACATTTAGCAAACCCAAAGGATAGACCATATCTCTCTTTTTTGGCATTGCCTACCGAGAGAGGGCAATGCTAAAATGATAAAATAAACGTAGCTCGAACATTAGTTAAGTTTAACAATTTCTTTCTTTGGCTCGTCAAAAGTCAATTAAAAAAAATAAAAATCTATTGCAACCACACTCGTTTCACTTCATGCTTGCATCTATGGGCTACCCTCAATCACTTTGGCCCTCGCTTTGGTTAATCCACTCAAATTGTCTTTGATAGTGGTCATATGATGCATAGTTATTGGTTACATTTTGAAATAACTATGCCTCATGCATAGTAACACGTGCACCAGCTATTTGTCTTATATAAAACTATGCAAGCCTTTTGCAACCATGTCAATTTTAGCATACTTGCATCGGTAACGTCTTACTGCTTAACTATGCTTTGCATGACCATATCCTTTGCTAGCTAGAGTATAACTTTTTATATCACACACGGCCTAGACGCAAAGTGTCATACCCTCCTTGGTATCACATTTGGAGCTATCAATAACAACCTTCACCATCTACTATCAAAGCAGCTTGTGACCATTTTCAATAGAAAATGAGACATCCCCTCCCTAAGGATCTACATAAGAATTATAAATTTTACACTTTCCATCAACATAACAATCTTCATGTACATCAAAGTGCGGAAGCAACAACATAGGGGAGAGAATTCTCATGTCCGATCTAGCATGGAGCTTAAGTCATGACCGGTTTGCACCTAGGGCTACTTAGCAACTAGTGCTACCCCTGAATGTATATGATTAAGGCCAAGTGGAGAATGAATACATGTGTACACCGCACTTGCATAGAAGAGAGAAGGGGAGTACCGAAGGGTGAAATAGAGTTCATAGATGGACACCTGAAAACACAATGAAGAATCTTTCAATGCCCCAACTAAATGAAACAAGCACATCATGAATTTATGCTACAAAAAGATGAGTACATCATAACCTTAATACCAAAAATAATTTGTAAGAGCATTGGACGCTGTGTGGGATCAAGCGATCCACTCATCCGTCCGCTCCTACTATGGATAGAGAGAATCTCACTTTGCTAAAAACGAAGTAGAACACCTCCATCCTGTGTCACACTGCGAATGTGGGCGCTTCACCTCTCTCTATGGGTTCCACACCATATATTTAGGTCAAACCAACGCAAAATCTTGACGCACTATCCGTGCTGGCCACTTCAACCCCTGGCATACTAGTCGTGTAGACGAGCCTATAAAAAAGAAGATCTATAGGCAACACCCCCGCATAGACCCAAGTCATCAACCCTTTTCTCTTGGACTATGCAATGTAGGTGTTAGAGAATCTAGGGTTTTCTTTTCATCACAACAGAAATAGGCTATGAAAGGTGAGTTTTTACTTGAGAGGATTCTCTAGAGGAGCATAATGGGAATGTGTGATTGTTGGGATAAAGGCGGTGTGTCTCTTAACCGGGTTGGACACGCGAGAGGCATCCGACTACCCATTTCTTGTCACTAAACATTATTTTTTATTAGTTAGAAGAATAAGGGGGGGGGGGGGGGGGGGGGGTCCCCTCTCACACACACACATATTGTAGTGAGTTGCTCCACCCACATCTTGCTCTCTCTCTCTCTCTCTCTCTCTCTCTCTCTCTCTCTCTCTCTCTCTCGCTCGCGCTCTGCACACGCATCGCATTCGTGTACTCACAATTGGTATCAGAGTGCATGGGGATCGCGGTAGTGTTGAGAGATTTGAGGTGATAGCTTGCTCGCTCTCGGCGGTGGAGAGATCAAGAAATCTTGGAGGCTTTGTGAGAATGCAACGGGATCTTGTGAGCTTAGCTAAAAGTGATGTATTCTCTTGTGGAAGCTCAAAAAATAGCGTGGAAGATTGTGTATAGATGAAGGTGTTGTCCTAAAAACTGTGTGCGCAGCTTGTGAGCTCAGCTAAGAGTGATGTATTCTCTTGTGGAAGCTTAAAAATTAGCGTGGAAGATTGTGTATAGGTAAAGAGAAGATGCTTTCCCAAAAACTGTATGAGCATTGTTTTCGCATTAATCAATTTTACAATTTGCGGACGGATTTGCATATGGTCATGGAGCATGGTTGATGCCCATTGAACATACATTTTGGCGAGCAGTTTTGAGTATCGGTAAGCTCTCTTTAGAGCATTGTTTCCGCATTGATCAGTTTTACAGTTTGCACTTATTTTGGCACTTGTTTATGCGCACTCACTCCGTTGATGTACGTTGAGTGTGGATTGCCATTGTATGTGACATTGTGGAACCACTTTGGTGTTTCTACTCATTGGCATTGAGTAGTGTTATGGTTTATGGTTTTGAGTTCTCTTTTGGAGATTATAGTGGTCGATATTTACTCCCACTTTGTCATATCTTTTGTTGACAAGTTTTGTTAGTTTAGAATGGTCGAGAGCTTCTCCCACTTTGGCATCTTGGATGTTTATGGTTGAGATTTGCATTGAGATTTTTCCTCAATTACAAAGGTGATTGTTGATTTTTTGCAAGGTTTTTTGCGCTTTGTGATAGGTGCTAGAGAGCTATTCTAGCCAAGTTTTGGCTTGTGTCTATGTGGATGGCCATTTTGCTTGCGCTCTCATTGCATATAGTCACGATTTATGTATAACTGGTTCTTGATTTTGATAGAGGGTTATGCACTTTATGTGATCTTTGCCATAGTTTTGGTGGCAGGTGTTTGATCAGTTGGTTTTCTTTTGCATTGTGTTGAGCGGTTATACACACTTTGTGTGGGTTGATCTATAGACTTGTTTTGCACTCAGTTATGGCATCTTGCAGTGATAGTTTTTCAGTGGATACATAGGTTGGTGTATCACGACAAGATCTCAAAGGCGCATGATGTGTTTTGTTGTCATTATGGTAGACCACGATACATGAGGTGATGTTGTTTCAGGCGTTGGGAACAACGGAGGATTCCATTGGTTGCTACTGAGAGTACAAGTGTGGTAGACTCTCCTACTTCCGCAGCTTGACCCAGACATGCGTGGACTTTGTCTCAAGATTGACAGCTAGAAAGCAATGCTTTACGCCATGTTACTTCTTGTAGGGAGTGGTTTAGCACGTTTTTTGCTCTAAGATATGATGGTGTTCATGGTATGGGTGACATTCATTTGCACTTCGCTACTGGAAGTATGCTTGTGCTCCATGATGTCAATACGTGTCTGTTGCTCATAGGAGTTTGATCTCCATCTCGCAGCTCAGAGATCATGGTTGTCATGTTGAGTTGACTGATGAGTCTTACATGATGAGGAGAGGTTTGCTTGTGATAGCACGAGGCCATCGTGGTGCTTGTTCAACTCTTCTCTACGTTCTTGGTGTGAAAAATGCCAGAGTCTCTGTGAGTCCATTGCCATGCATACATTCATACTTTATGCGAGTACACTTTGCTGATGAGTAGCATGACAATTCGCTTGTTGTGCATGGAGAGACTAAGGACATATATGTAGAAGAGGACAAATCTTTGAGTGCACAACTAGAGCAGTCACCAATGGTGGTGAAAAATTTCGATGCTTTGTCTGTCATGGAGCAGAGCAGCGAGTCACACTTGCAAGACGACATAGTCTAGAATACATTACAGTTATGTCAGCGAGAGATTAGACACAGATGAGCTTTAGAATGATGTGCACGACATGTTTGTAGATGCAAAGTTAGAGCGGCCATGCTCTAGTGAGACACATCGGATTGATCCTCTTAGGACAGAGATATCTCCTATCATGGAGATGACCGATATGGAATTCTGATATGGTGATGCCAGGACCTATTGATAGAGTCCCTATGGACAATGAGGGAGTGATGACTACCCTAGAGTGAGGATTGACACATCCATACGTGACTAATTATGGTGGTGATGCTGTGGATTGAGATACCTACTACATATAGATTGGCAGAGGTCACTGCACATGGCGTTGATGCGATAGCATGGTTATGCTAGTAGAGATTATGCATCTGTCATTAGCCTCCGAGACTCTCATGTACGACCTCTTAGTGTCGAGACCGGACATAACAGCTGCAGTGGGAGCGTTTGCAATTGGGGTTGTCAGTCGCGCGATGACTGCCACTAGCATGAGCACTCTCGTTCAAGTTTGTGTGGGAGATGTGTGCTGTGATTTTCTTCTTTTCTCTTCCAATCTTTAATTTTCTTTGTGCCTAGTACTTAGAAGTCTCTCATCTTGCTTACTTTACTTGAAGCATCGAGAGGAACAACTCGAGTGGAATAACCTTCTATCCCTTTTGCTTGTACAATCCCTTAGAGTCAAAGTATTAGCCATAAACCCCACGTCTGATAATTATTAATTTTTTTCTTTGAGCTTGGAAAACTTCAAGAAAGTCTTCTTTCTCTAAGAGTTGAGCCTCTGCTTGGTTTCTCTATGAATCAAGAAGATTAATATACACAATTTGTCCCAATTGCTACACACAATATATACATCATTGTGAGCATTAAAGTGCAGTTCCAAAGGAGAACTGATAGCATGTTTGGGCCACAACGGTTAGCCACCATTAATGCATGATTAACTCCTTTTATCCTACCCATGATCATAAATGAATGGAGCTTTGACGTTTTCATTTTTGTCTTGTTTTGAGTGAGGGGTTTTGTATATATGTGTGTGTGAAAGAGTGAAGCTTCCATGGCTGCACTCAAAAGTTTTTACCATTAACTAATAAGTTTCAACGTGCCAAAGGTCCTCGCGCAAATTCTCATAGCAAGAGGCCTCACACTTTCCTGGCAAGAATGCCAACTTTTCGACATTTGTTTTTGTGAACCCGAAGCTAGGGTGAAGGTTTGCAAAGGCATTTCAAGGCTTCAAACCATGGCGGATCAACAAGGCTATCAATGTATGCTATTTGATGCTAGGATAATGGAAACGTTCTAAGGTTTTTCTATGTTAATGCAACAACAACAAGCTGTAGAAAGGAGAGAAGTCTCAATCACAATGGCGCTTCACTTGATTGTCGACAATATTGAACTATTTGATGGAAACAATATCACAAATAATCTCTGTCACCATGATTAGGAGATAGAGTTAAACAAGATGCTAGGAATCAAGATGATGAGGAGTTTTGATCTTGTTTTGGTGCCAGAGATTTGAGATCGTGTGAAAACTATAAGGGTTGAGCATGGTGAAGAGATTGGAACTCTTTCAAGGTAGCTCTAAAGGATGAATATTTCATAGAGGATGATAAAAAGGACATTCCTAGAGTGGGTCACAAAGCCAAAAGGAAGGAACTTCCATCACTGAATTACTAAGGGAGTTTGAGCATCCCTATGACTAGTTATTGATGAGAGAAAGACATACCTTGGATAGGAAAAAGACAGAACTGTTCCCGCAAGCTGTAGTACAAGAGGCTCAAGAAAAGCTTAAAGTACCCTTGAGGATAAGAGTACACAACAAACATTGAAGATAGAATAGAAAGAAGTCAAAAATGCGGTCTCACTACTTGCCAAGAGACAATGTCAGGGCATTAGGAAAAATATGAACCCCAAAAGGGCCCTTTAGCTTAAGGGGTGATTAAGCATGGACCAATAGGAAGAGGGTGGTGGCCACAACTATACCCTCTCAAAAGGTAGGGTAGTAGGGGGCATGGGGGCCTATTTGTTCCCCTCATTATAGCTTTGTTTCTAAAAAGAGAGAGAAGGGGGAAAAGGGAAGGGGAGGGGGGCTTTCCCTCCATTTTCATGGGCACCCATAAAGTAACCCTAAAATTCAATTTTTTTTGAAAATCTCTAAATCTCACTTTTCACTCTCCAAAAGCTCTCCTAACCAAATATATGGTCAAAAAACTATTTTCTTTGACCAAAATCTATCTTAGCAGTACCCTCTATTCTACCTCTTCTCTCTTCTCTTTCTCCTTCTGCCTCCAGGCTTTCCATAGTTGTAGCACATGAGGAAGCTTTCCATAGCTGCACCACTTGTCTCCCCCTTCTATCCACACCATCCCTTTGAACTACTTCTTATCCCCTTGCTCCCCATTGAGCCACTTCTCCCCCTCCCGCCAAGCTTTCCATAACTGCATCACGAATGGAAGCTTTCCATAGCTGCATGACCTGTCTCCCCCTTTCATTCACACCATCCATTTGAACTACTTCTTCTCCCCTTGTTTCCCATTCAACCATTCCTTCTCATTTCATACCTGAAGTAACATGCCTCTCTCTCTCTCTCTCTCTAACACCACAACTCTTCTTCTTCTGGTGCTACCATGTCAATCCCCCCCACTTTAAGGAAGCCAAAGGATGAGATAAAGGTGGTTTGCTTGCATAACACAGGGGATTCTGATGGGGAATGCGTGCCGCAAGTGTTTTCTAAAGGATCTTGGATCTTCATGCAACCTGCAGCTATCGGGCCTCATCGAGTTCAAAACCATGGAAACCTTGACGAACATTGGAAGGGGAGACTTCTTGGTTTCAAGAACCATAGAGTCAACGACACAGTGGCCATTGTTCAACATGTGTACTCTTGGCGTTCCATGCGCTTGAGGAATGGAAGCTCAAGAGATTTTCCAATACATTGTAAGTCGTAAAACATTGTTGGTTGCTGATTGTAAACGCTTGTTATTTGTTTTTGACTTGATAGTTTTTGGTGTTTTCATAGGTATATCCCTATCCGACTTTGTTGAGGAACAACCAATCAAGAGTCTCACAGGAACCTTCAACGCTCTTCATGCGGACATTGGTGTTATGATGCTTCCCAACTCGCCACCTGCGATTCTGTTGCAACGCAAAATCTTCTTCTAGTCATACATGTATGTAGTGCCGGCCCCGAAGGATGGATATGGTAAGATCATTGCTGTTGACAAACCTTCATTAGTGAGTCCGGAATGGCCACAACCCTATGTGTGGTCACTCTTCTCAGTGAAGGAGAAGATGATATTTGCTCCTCATTAAAATTTGGGAAGGCTTCCAGATCAGTAGGGCTCAGTTGTTGGTGCTGCCCCGTGCATGTTTTTGTACACCCGTTCAAGACATTGCCATTCTGTGTCACACCTATTATGTTTTGTAGCAAGAATGTCATGTACGAAGCACTAAAACTGGTATTTGGAGATAATTGGGGAATGGTTGAGGGAGTGCACCAAGGAGATTAATACAAGTGTAAGGTGGGGGCTTTTGGTATATGTATGATATTTGAAAGTGCGCGCTACTTTGTACCTACGTTTCCACTATGAGCGTTGGATGTGTAAGAGTGGAAAGTGGATACCCTTACAATCTAGTGTTGCTAATTTTGTGACATTTTGACATGCCCGTTACTTTTTCAAATGGTGTTTCTCAGATTGTGCAAGTTAGTGAACACTGGACACTCGCCAACATACATGAATACTTGATTATCTTGGGCTACGAAGAATCAAAGATGCTTACTTTCGTCTCAATCGATAAAAAATCAGTTTAATTTTTATGCTATCTACATTTGCCAATTGTTAGTCTTATTAAAAGCATTTTTGTTGTTTCAGATTGGTAGGTGGATGGAGTCTGCCATGAAAGTGCAAGAGGAGTGGACGGGTGGCGATGCACTATCTTTAAGTTGATATGATAGATCAATGTAATCGGCTCTAATGCCACATTGTAAAGCCTTCTGTTTAATGAAAATTCAATTTTTTTTTGTCGTTATAGTATCACCTTCATTGATTAAGTTTTTTAGATTTTTTTTGGGTGTTTGTGTGCGCACCCATGTGTGTTTGCATGTGTATCAAAGAGCTTTGGGATGGTGTCTTTTTCTGCAAAATAGGTCGTGGCGGTGTGGGGAAAGGGGGGGTATATGAAGGGGAGGGGGCTTCTTATTTTTCAGCCAACACTTAAGAGGGACAGGAAGAAGACACACACACACACACACACACACACACACACACAGAGAGAGAGAGAGAGAGAGAGAGAGAGAGAGAGAGAGAAAGAGGGAGAGAGAGCCATGGCAGCACATGCTAGCACATCCTCCTCCCACACAGCAGCAGCGTCGGAAGAGCCACACACCCCCCTTTTGTGGTTTCTTCTTTTCTTAGAGGACACCGAATATGTTGGACGCAATGATCTTCACGGCTTCTTTACCCGCACAGTGGATTTACAAAAAACCATGCAACTTCACAATGACACTTTTCACGATATCATAGAGTATATGCATGCGCATATACTCAAGTATCCTGTGGACTTTGAAGACAACACATGGTTGCCATGTGATCTACTTCGCTACATCCACAAGGGCGACACTGCATTTTCAAAGAGACTAGCCCGCTTTGAGGCGATTGCAAAAGAGGCAAACCACTTCCGCCAAGTGACAAAGGAAGTTGTAGACTTCTTCAAGAAGCACAAAATTGGGTAATCTTTCTTATCCAACATTGCCACTCTCTTCTTCCTCTCGTCAATGAGGAGCCCTCCTTGGAGGAGATGGAGATCTCACGTCTGGCAGTGGGTGGGGTGCTGGCGGATCCTAAAGAATTCAAGGCTGTGCCTATAGATGTCCAAAGTGAGCGAAGACTGCAAGCTGCCGAATATCCCCACGGCTTGGAAGAAGCAGTTGTAGTGAGAGAGGAGATTGCTGGCACCTCCGAGGTGCCCGACCCTGAGAGCTGTGACCCTGCTGCAATTCTTGAAGTGGAGATTAGCCGTCTCAACAACATAATTATAGAAGATGAAGAGTATTTATTCTTACATGATCTTGAAAAGGCTTTTGGTGTCCGACTAGATGAGTGTCTTAGCCTCATATGCACCAAGATGGAGTTCCCCCTTGATCCTACACCAGAAGCTACAAATGACAAGCTTCTTCCATTAGGGGACTCTGTTGATGACACAATTGCACTAGTGACAGTGGATATTCTCGTTGCACAGCAGAGTGAAGTCACGGATGAGGAGCTCGTTGCCACACACGCCAGGGTTGTTGCCAACCAAACCCCTATCCGCCCCGATTCACCTAGGTCGCGGAGCCCCCGCAAGGTTCATGAGAGAAAATCCTCTATCAACCTTGAAACCACACCAACTATGGATGATGAGGATAATCAATAAGAGGTAATACTAAGCATCTTTTAC
Source organism: Adiantum capillus-veneris (assembly GCF_014529385.1). Taxonomy (NCBI): domain Eukaryota; kingdom Viridiplantae; phylum Streptophyta; class Polypodiopsida; order Polypodiales; family Pteridaceae; genus Adiantum; species Adiantum capillus-veneris. The sequence continues at coordinate 55,407,734 of NC_140937.1, forward strand.
GTTGATAATTCAACCTTTCTTCTTTGCTTTTGGTTAATTACAATTTTGCAGGATGTTTTGGACATGGACCTATGGGCTAGCCGGAAGGGGGGAGAGTGCACAGTGTTTGGACCTCAGGCAGCCCTAGCACACTACATCAGCAAACTACCAATGCAGGATGTGTGCATCATATACAAGGATTTCTCCCCGAACAACCATTTTGTTTTGTGGGTGCTTAAGGCCACAAGTAAACTCCTATGCTTAGCAACCATCCCTCAAACAACCCATGTAATTATTCTGGTGAAAAAATCACTTGCAATTGCCATTTTTCGAATTGGCTTTCACGGCAAGGTCATGACACGCATAGCTCTTTGTCAAGCCCTAGGGGTTGACAGTGCCCAAGCTATAGCTGCTTCTGTACTTACATCCATTCTACCCATTGCTATAGAACGTCGTAGAGAGATCGCAAAGCACCTCCTATCAAAAGATAGTTAGGCCCGATGTACAAGCTTTTAAATAAAAATTATCTCTCTTGTCCATGATCGTTTGTTTTGTTCATGTTTATTGACAAGGCAAACTGTGAAAATTCTACCCATTTGTAATATGTGTTAACTATTTGAAAGTTGATTTTGTACATTGAAAAAAATTTGTCCAAAAAATAGCATATAATTGCTTTTTTTTGTACTAAAATAACTACATATGTACAACATAAAGTTGGAGATTGTATTTGTGAAACAATAGGGTGGAATGATCTAGTAGATGCTTTGTCAGTTTATGCATATATTGCAAAATTCCAAACTCATGAAACTATCATATAAGAGAAGTGAAAATGAGAGAATGGAGATGAAGGTGCAAGTGTAAGTGTACATGATTACATTTGGGCCTTGCCTTCAAGATGCTAGTGTATGTGATTGCATCGTAGAGATACCCTCGCTTTGAACACATCAGTTGAAAACAGCCCAGAGCTTCTTGGCCCTGCCCAAGTTGGGCATATCCCACAATGAGTGCATTCCAAGAGATGACATCCCATAGATTAATCTCTTCAAGCACTTTTTATGCTGTATGAAGTGCACGACATTTGGCATACATGTCTACCAAGGTAGTGCCAGGGTTCAAGGTTTTTACACTAATTTTCTCTACATGCAATAGGTTTTCTCAAGTTCAAATTTACAATTTAGAGGTAAACACCAAAATTTGAAGGTGGGATTGCATTCAACCTAGGTTTACTTCTAGCTCTGTGAGTCCCACCATCAGCAAAGCTCCATATTGATGCAAAATAGTATAGATAAGGTTCTCTGCCCCCCTCCTGGTTCGTCGATGATGAGTTGTAGAGCGATGCCTCAATTCTTCCTCCTCCTCCTGGCTTTTGAACATGATTTTACTTGGCTCCAAGCCTAAGTCGCCCGCGTTAGTAGATTTTTTTCGTCATGTGGGGGAGGGGAATCGATGACGATAGTGGCAAGATGTGTGTGTGTGTCTCCCTGCATCGCTGGCTTGTAGAGCTTGCTGGTCATCGCAAGGAGCTTGTGACGTGGGAAGATGTGGGGCCGGGCGGGGGATACTGTTCCCTTTGGAGTCAAAAGTATTGATAAGTGAAGTTTGACTTTACTTAAAGGAAAATCCACGTTTCAACTTTAACGAAAATCCACATTTTGAACTACTGCTCAAAATTAGAAAAAAAAACACAACCTGTCCCGACTCCGCCTGCTGTCAACATCCATGACACCTCATTAAGCGAGCTCAACGGCCACAACCCCTTCTATCGGTGAGTAGTCCAACCACAATACCCGTTTTGGCTCGCAAGAATCTCTAGTCTCCTCTGGCCAATATGTTGCACACATCAAAGGCGCTTATCTCACACAGTTAAAGGTAGGCAAAAGCAACCCCGATAGCCGTGCCGACAAGCTCTTCATGATCATGGCCACGGCCAGCTCCATTACGTACCTAGATCCAATCATGCCATCCCTGCAAATCCTGCAACACTCAACTAGAGAATGTGCCCGTATTTGACCCCTCCGCCTCCTCCACTCTGCACAACATCGCCTACGACGATCACTCTGTGTTGCTTTGCCCAAGCACACGTCCAGCCTCGACGGCCCATCGACAGCCTTCAAACCCATCTCCGAACACAAATTCCCAAGTTGCAATATGGCGTCGTCTTGCCGTGTAGATCATGTAGAGAGAGAGAGAGAGAGAGAGAGAGAGAGAGAGAGAGAGAGAGAGAGAGAGAGAGAGAGAGAGAGAGAGAGAGAGAGAGAGAGAGAGAGAGAGAGAGAGAGAGAGAGAGAGAGAGAGATGATCCACAGGAAATTGCAGGTGAGATGGAAAGGTGGAGACGGTGTTGAAGAGGATGTTGGTGATGGGCATTGGTTAGATTTCGGGGTGCTTGCCATTGTGGCAAGCATGCCCCAGCTGGTTTCCAATGACGCCAAGCGGGCTATTGCCCGTTATAATGAAAAGGTTAGTCAACGCGGCACTCACTTGGCATTGAACCCATCGCCCCAGGTCTCAGACTTTGTAGCTCTACCATGTCACCTACACGCACACTTGTGCCCATAAAGCGTGCGCAGCAGACGATATGCTTGAGCAAAGTGCAGCACCCCCCAAATTCATCATGACCGACTGTGCCGGTCACCTGCACCTACACAGGTGCAAGCACCCCGAAAGTTAACCATTTCCTTGGTGATGAAGCTGGGGGGTTGTCGACCTCGGGTTATTTGAAAGCAAGCAGGGTGCCGCTTGGGGGGGCCAACCAGTGTCCTGTGTGTGCGTCTTTACTAACTCTTTCGGAGAGAGTGAGAGGGATGACTGATAGCTGCGACTCGCAAGCATGCAGCCTATTCGTAGTGGCAACATACGGCAACATGCTGGTAGGTTTCTATACTTATTAGATGGAATCTCTACAAATTCCATCCTCCCAAGTTGTGCACTAGGATGTCGAGTCTAGAGACAAAAGAATTGAACCTTGTTCAGTTACAAGAGAACAAAGAGCTTGAGCTAGCTAGTCCGCGAAAGCCGGTATCTTGACAATCGTGCTGCTCATTTTCCATTAAAAAAAGAAGTACATGCCATCTCATGTCGTGCCTGCCTCATTCAACTGCACGTGTAGAGTGCGTAGTGCGCACAGGCTGCTACAAAGCACGCAGTCCAACTGTCATCCGCCTTCTCTGTGCATAATTGTCATCCGCTTTTGTCAAGCATCTCCCAAGATTCACAATTTAAATGATTTTTTTGAAATCGTAGGCACATACTATTTTACTTTAAAATTGAAACTCTCTCTCTCTCTCTCTCTCTCTCTCTCTCTCTCTCTACCATTGGGCCTTCTGGCAGCCTGACAATCTGCCGAGTTGCCATTGCGTGCAACTCGAGGTCTACCTCACCTCTCTCGATCCAAGTGAGGAAATCCGGGAACTCGACACATGTCTCTCTCTCTCTCTCTCTCTCTCTCTCCCCCCCCCCCCCCCCCCCCCCCCCCAACAACCCTGAAGGCGTCGTATTCTCTACTCTCTGGAGTTTGGGCAGTCGCGTCATGCTCTCTCTTTCTCTAGAATCGAGGAGCACTGACGACCAAGAGTCTACAGTGACTCCCACACACACAATCACCATAAGTGCGGCCTTCTACCAATTGAGTGTGTGTGTGCGTGTGTGTGTTTTGCACAGGGAACACCCGCCTAAATCAGTCGGATTCAAGACACGTGTCCGAGCGAGGGGTATGAATCCCTTCCCCCATTATAATAGTATAGAAATGACATAGGAACATGCATACTGATAGTCTCTAATGACATAGGAAAACGCATACTGATCTCTTTTTGGTAGAGAGCAAAAACACCATAGTAATCTCTTTAGATTAGAGGGAGAAGATGATTAAAATTGTAAGAAGAAGGAGAAGAAGAGTGACGAGAATTTTAGCATGGTAGGAGAAACTCAAAGGGATCTTGAAGAATCCCAATCATGTCCTCATGACACACAGGGAAAATGAAGTTTGAATATGAGACTAAACTTAAAAGAAGAGTAGTTCGTCGTGGGAACTAACTCTGACTAAACGTCACAAGTCACAAAATGATTGGTACTGAACGGGCAGCGTGGATCAACATATCAAAGATCCTCCTCGGCTTGACAAGCACGCTACAAATGGCATGCTACTTAATTGCGGATGTGAGCGCAAGGTAAGGAAGCCTTGTCAGTAACCGAGTCAACCTTGGGCCTACGACACCAGTAATGGCGGTTTGCATCCAACAATGCCCAGTATATGTAGGTGGACTGCAGAATCGATATGATGGCAGCAGGATGCAACAGCCTATCAGCCTGAGGATGTCGATGACTGCATGAATTCACTTGGTGAAGGTGTACTGCATGAAGGGATGATTGCCCACTCCGGCCACTCGCACTGTAGTACTTGCCAACCCTTGTCATTAAGCAAGAGCCCACCATTCCCTTGCATGCAAAGGACTTTAACGAGTGCCAAATCTGCAACCCACACTTCCAATCGGATGAGGATAAAACCCGAGCTACTGCGTAGCATCAAAGCTTATTAACTGATAGCCCTAATTGAGTTCAGCCTCCCCTTTTTGGCCAGCACCAATTGCAACCTCAGGAGTGAATATTGTTCCTACGGCATTACCAGAGCTGAATAAAGCTCCAGGATAAGGGAAGGGACAATGGCTCCGAGCTCCAAAACCTCACAAAGCACTGTATGAGAGGGTTTTCGTAGTGACAAAACTTTTCCAACCTCGTTAAAATTCAGCTCTCCTTGCATCCAGGTTTTGTGCTCCTATATTCTCTGCGCCATCAACCTAAGTACACTAGCAACAACCTTCATCGACCTAGGTTGCAAGGGACACATTGCAAACGGCTATGGTGGTGATAGGGGAAGACGCAGACTAGGCAATGATGGACAAAGAAATCTATCCTCTCTCTTTCTCTCTCTCTCTCTCTCTCTCTCGATCTCACAGCTTCCCAATTCTCTTTTCTTTTCTGCATTTCTAGCTACACATGCACAATATCATAAAGGATGAGCACAAGCAATCCCCCTTCCTTGATCTGCACCACTTTGGGATGAAGATATAATTTTTTGGTTGGTGTTAGAGCCTCCACTTGGCTTCAGCTATGGAAATTCCTTATGTTCTCACTTTGAAGTACCTAACAAGTATAGTGCTGACTGAAGAAATGTTTAATCAAGTTTGACACGGTTTAAGATATGTATGGCAACCGTTTGGGAAATCTCCATACCAAGATGATGTTGGTCGTCTTTACGAATCACATCTTGCACTGTGATGGCCTTATACTGAGCCTCTAAAATTGGCCAAATTTGTTCGAGTGGGGCTCGAGGGGAAGAGAGGAGGCCCTTGTAGCTTCAACCAAGCGAGATACCTCGTGCAAATTTCCCAAAACTACACCATTTTGATTTGTTGATTTCAATCGAGACAGGTAGTGAGTGATGTTGATGTTGTAATTTTGATATTCTTTGTAAGCTTACTCTTAACACAAGCTATGGTTAAGACTAGGGAGAACCGTACCATTTGGAGTGAGTGCAACTTGTTAATGAATCTCTACATTGCATCTGAATTCTGCTCATCTACTTATCCTACCTCAATTGCACAGATGGGCCATGCTTTCTTTCAGTTATCATATGTATGATGACACTTTATCAACAATTTTAAGTTACAATTTTGTTACTCGCTTGTATATATTCATCTAATTGTTGTATTCAATATTTTGCAAGGATTTGTTGCTGCCAAATAACTAAAACGTTGATTTTTTTTAAAAGTAGTTAGTACGATTGATTATTGAAAAAAAAAAATTCTTCTCACACTGCAACAATGCAATTTTGTGTGCTTGTTCTGTGTTTGAAACTCTTACGTGGCACACGAGCTGCATATTCTAACAAGGCATCAAAACTTCCCTCTTTAGTTGTCTAGAGAGTTGTAAGGATGATGTTTGTACATAATCTGTTCATGAGGCAACACACTTCACTCGTCCATTCATTCTTAGTACTTATGAAGATAAAATGGAAAGTTGACCTTCTCATTTCAAGTGTGTACTGAGAAACAAATGATGCTAGCAAAAGGTGTTTGCAAGTACAAAATTTCAAGTAGTATGAGAGATACATTGCTAACCACATGATTTGAAGTACTACAAGAGCCTCACGGCATGGATTTTGTTAACTTTTCTTCTTTAAAAATTATTATGTTCCTCATTAATATTTTCTAATTCTCACTTTTGTTACTAATTGAATCCAATACTCCCTCTTCACATACTTGAATTATTAGACGGTGCATTCCATTTTTCTTCAAAATATTCTCATAGCTCACAAAATTTTCATATGACCTACTTACTTAAGCTTCCATTTCCATTGACCCGCCGCTCCAAAAACTTTATATTTTCTAGTTATTGATCATTCTAAGACACTTCTCACATTCAACTGCTTCTCCACTAACAATACTTTGTAAAATTCTCGGATGAAATTAATTGCTAGCCAACTTACTCATCTTGGCTACCTTAAGCATATTGTTTTGATTAATAGCTATTTTAAGTACCAAATTTTTCAGCATAGTCTACACTTTAGGAAACTATTTTCATTTTCTTTGATGCGTCGGTTTCTATTGCAAACTTATTTACCAGTATCTTCAATCCTTTCATTATGTCATACATCGTCTTCAGCAAGGCAAGTCCTCCATGTGTAATTAAACTCACTATTTAATCTTGGCTCTCTCGTATACTCAAAATCGCTTCGTAGATTACATGACACTGCTATTCTCTTCTAGCACTTTTTGGCTATAAACTAATTTCCATCTCACACCATGGCATATTGATTTTCTCCCTATGTTGGTACATTCTAACATCACTACACACACTTTGGTGCAAATTACTATTTGGGTATAAGCATGTTAACTTGTCATGCTTTTTGGTGTCTTGGACAATGCTAGTAAGAGGTGCTTGTTAGCATCTATTCAAAACCAAAGAGCAAGTGAAGTTTAAAATTTTAATAACCATAAGATATATTATTTGTTCCCTCCCATATAGGGTGTGGCCTCTGTTTTCAGTTACGACGACGACGTGGGGTGTGTCCTCTGTTCTCTGTGTGTGTGTGTGTGTGTGTGTGTGCGGCGCAGACTCCCTCTCGGTCTCACTCTCAGACCAGTTTACAGTTTGCCCTGTTCCTACTCCCTCCCTCTCTCTCTCTCTCTCTCTCTCTCTCTCTCTCTCTCTCTCTCTTTTCTCTCTCTCTCTCTCTCTCTCTCTCTCTCTCTCTCTCTCGCATTGCTTCTTGCCTCGAAGTTGAGTTCTCTCTCTCTCTCTCTCTCTCTCTCTCTCTCTCTCTCTCTCTCTCTCTCTCTCTCTCTCTCTCTCTCTCTCTCTCTCGCATTGCTTCTTGCCTCGAAGTTGAGTTGTCAAAGCTTAGCAGACTTGCAGATATGGAAAACCAGCAGACAACATTATTGCCACTAGAAATGGAGGCAGAAGGGAGCCATTACAGAAGGGAGCCATTACAGGAAATGAATCACAACTACCAGCATCCAGATCTTTCTATTATCATAAAATATGAGACAGAAAGAAAGCGTAAACAGCGAGCGCATCGACAGATGACAACTAAACGAGGACATCATGCCGTCAACGATGAGGAGAAAAGGAAAATCTCCTACGAGATTGTGAAAGTTTTCAAGAGCAGGACTGAAGGTCTCAACAAAGAAGCAAAGTGTGAAATCTGGAATCTTGTTGCTCAACATCCGCTTGTTCGGGCAATCCGTGATCAGTCTTTAGAGGAGGAGGCTGCTGTGCAGAGTGCAATTGTCTCCAATGTCCGCAACACACTAGCTATCGTCAAGCAGCCAGCTTCTAACGAGGAGCTGTTTTTGAAGAATGCAGCATTGGAGATGATGATAAATTCAAAGGAAAACATGCCTATTGCCAAATTCTCCAGGGTCCTAAAAGTCAACCGTCGCAGCTTGTTCAAAGCAAAAATCACGACAGGTGAAGTCTGGTGTTGATGCTCGACTACTTTCAGTGGCTGGATGTCACAAGCAACACCGTCATAGCCCTATCACAGATGAAATTAAGGAATTGGTCTACACATTTTGGACAGAGGAGACTCGTGTTTCACCCAAGAAGAAGGATGTTTGTCGAAAGAGAGTGGGAAGGAAAAGCTACATAAAACACCCTGTGCACCTCCTGGATGAGTCTCGGGTGATCAATGACATACTTACGCCATAACTTATGCATTCTAGCATGCTAGTAATCTACCTAGCATACAGAGCATGCTAGTTATCACAATATGTTATGCTATGTATGCCACCTAGCATGTGTGCTAGTTATCATAGTCTCACTCCTAGTATGTTGGGTATGCTGTTTAGCATGATAAGTATGCTGTCTAGCACAATATGTAAGCTACTATAACACCCTTTATGCTAGTTAGCATACCTATTATGCTAGCTAGCATGCTCAGAATGTTCTTTGACACAATGAGTATGCTAGCTACCTTTCGTAGTATGCTAACTAGCATAATGGGTAAGCTGGTTTATGGTATATGCTAGTTAGCATTCTTGTATGGTGGGTATGGTGTTCATCATAAATCTTCTGCTAGTTAGCATGCCTAGTGATCTTGAGGACTACGCTGGTTAGCACAATATGTATGCTACTTTAACACCTTTTATGCTAGTGTGCTGGCTATGCTATTCAACATAACAAGTGTTCTGGTTAACACAATATGTATGCTAGTTAGCATACCTTCTATTCTTCTTAGCATACTTTGTGTGGTTAACCATGACTCATATGTTAAACTACACACTGATTTTGCTTGTTAGCACAACTAGTATGCTAGTTAGCATACTCAGCTGTGCTAACTAGCAATATAGCATGTTAGTAAGCATACTCAGCTAGCTAACTAGCATGCTGAGTATGCTACTTAGCACAGCTAAGAATGCTAAGTAGCATAACGGGTCAGCTGGTTTATGCTAGTATGCTAATTAGCATGTTCAGCTATGCTAACTAGCATACTCAGCATGCTAACTAGCATGCTCATGAGTATGCTAGTTAGCACAGCTGAGAATGCTAAGTAGCATAACAGGTAAGCTGATTATGCTAGTTAGCATTCGTAGTGTGCTGGCTATGCTGTTCAACCTAATAAGTGTGCTGGTTAACACAATATGTATGCTAGTTAGCATACCTTCTATTCTTCTTAGCACACATTCATGTGGTTAACAATGACTCATATGCTAAATTACACACTCATTATGCTTGTTAGCACAGCTAGTATGCTAGTTAGCATATTCAACTATGCTAACTAGCATACTCAGCATGCTAACTAGCATGCTGATGAGTATACTCAGCTTGCTAACTAGCATGCTGATGAGTATGCCTCGTATGCTAAACTACACACTGATTGTGCTTGTTAGCACAACTAGTATGCTAGTTAGCATACTCAACATGCTAGTTAGTATACTCAGCATGCTAACTAGCATGCTGATGAGTATGCTAACTAGTATGCTAACTAGTATGCTGATGAGTATGCTAACTAGCACAGCTAGTATGCTAACTCAGCATGCTAGTTAGCATACTCAGCATGCTAACTAGCATGCTGATGAGTATGCCTCGTATGCTACACTACACACTGATTGTGCTTGTTAGCATAGCTAGTATTCTAGTTAGCATACTCAGCATGATAGTTAGCATACTCAGCATGCTAACTAGCATGCTTAGTATACAATGTTATACCCAGTTACATGCATGTTAGGACCATACAATGTGCTGTTTAACACACCAATTTGTTTCTATGGTGGATGTATTAAGTAGCAATGCATATAGTCTTGTTTGGATTATTTCTCCTAGTAAACATACTGATCAAATATGGATATTGTAGGTTGAGCTCTTTCAAAGATTCAAACAAAAACATCTAGATCGCAAGATTGGCATGAGGATGTTTGAGATGTTAAAGCCATTCTTTTACAGGAGGCTGAAGGATAGGTACACATGCTGTTGCGAATACCATGTGCAGATGACCTTTTTGAAAGACGCACTGAACCACATGCGCTCTCGTGCTTTTGGGCTGCATGATACATGTTGCAACTGTGTATGCAATATCTGTGCTACATGTAAGAACATTAGCAGCGGGCTGCCTGGCTTCACATCACACGTTCAAAGGTGTCACACAGATGTGGGAGTCCGTTCTCTGTCCAAAGCCAGCAGATGCAGTTTTCCATAGAAGGGAATGCCTGATGGGAGACTGTAAGATATGTGGAGTAAAGAAGTTAGAATTATGTTGCTTAGAAACAACAAGCCAGGTAAGAGTATTAATGTGAAAGTATTTGCGTATGTAGAAGCAAAAGACAGGCATGGAAACAGTAAGAAAAGAAAAGATCTTTTGCATAAAGAAATGCAGTGTTTGGAGTTTCTTCGATTGTTTGCAGACCAAGTTGAAGCTCTGCATCACTCATAACTATGTGGCACGATGGCAAGGACAACAATTTAAGGATTGTATATTTCGCTTTCCGGATGATGTCATTGTCTCAGTTGTTGACTTTGATGAAAATTACGCCTTCAAGGAGAAAAATGAGATTCAGTCATCAATGCATTGGCACTCTAGTGAAGTAACTATTTTTGTACACATAACGTACTACCGCAAGGTAGGGGAGGTAGTCCAAACAATCCACTTCTTCATATCAAATGATAGGGTGCATGACACACTGTTTGTGCAACATTGCTTCGTGCTACACCGTGACTGGTTACAACAAGGGGGTGTCACTTGTAAACAACATTGAGTGTGGTCAGATGGTGCGGCCTCGCAATTCAAGGGAGCCAAGCCTTTCTATTTTGTTGCAAGATATGGTGGATTCACAGGGATTGGGATGAGCTGGTTCTTCTTTGGATCAGGGCATGGCAAGGGCGAGCATGATGGTGCAGGAGCAGTTGTGAAAAGAACCTTGACCCATGAACAACTAAAACCTAATGGAGCTATATTGTGTTGGGGTACAAGGCCCAATGTGGTCGCCCAGTTAAGTGGGCGGGCCGCCATGTATGTACACATATTCTTTTGTAAAAACCTAATAAGAACTCACTATGCTCTACACATTACAGTAGAGCGAGTTCACCATATCGTCGTGCTCTTCTTCTCGCACTCTCTCTCGTGTCGCACTTCCGCTCGTACTCCTTCAACTGGTATCAGAGCTCAGATCGAGGCTCGGGGAAGCACTACAGGAGGCTAGAGTCACCAGCTCAGATTGGAGTGAAATTCGACAGGCGAAGACACGGCCCCAAATCTCGTGGGAGAACCCGAAGGACTTGGTGTCATCAAAATTTCATTCTGAGGTCATCTCGGCCACCGTTCGGCTTCGACAAAGGTCTGTGCAGGCCATTTTCGACTACGTGGTCTCGACGTGTGCAGATCCGACTCTGCAAATTTGGGGTTTTTCGGCCTACGACTGCAGGTGCTGAGGATATCAACACTCCCAGAGTGTTGATTTCTGGCTGTCTACACATCAAAGGATGGCTCACAGTTCTTGGAGGCGTGTCACATACAACACGGGCGCATCTACACACAGACTGTAGGCGACATCCACTAGTTCATCAGGTAGCTTGTGTTTGCTGCTTGATATTCCAGATTTCATCCTGACATTGCAGGTACTTCCACATGGGATGTATTGTCAGAGATGATGTATGTCTGTTGAGGGTTTGCTGGCTGTGAGTAACGCAGCAAACAACCGCCGCAGCGGTTACAACATACAGTGGGAAATTTGTGGATGTATGACTTTATGGGAAGTGTATGTACTATCAGATTTACTGCAGCCTTTGTTGAGGGTCGAGTGAGGTTTTATTGAGCTGGGGGATTCTGGAATGTTGAGATCCTTTCGGTGATACAGGTCTTGGAGCGATCCCTCGAGCACCCTTAGATAGGCAGCTAGGATGTATTGACTGTGAGTTAGACAGTTGGGATTGCATCTTTGCTTTACTTCCGTTGAGGCATTGTCACAGCCTATGCTTACAGGACAGTGAGAGACAGTACAGGTGCAGGACACGTTTACCCGCAGCTTACAGTGTCAGAGAGACAATGTTTTTTGAGCTTTTTTTTGGTCTGTTTTTGAGTACACCAGAGCCTTTTTACAAAGGAGACTCTGCCGAAATTTATGCAGAATCTGAAGCTTTCTTGGTTCATTTGACAGGTTGATATTGGTTCAGAGGTCAGTTTACAGGGGAAACTCTGCCGAATTTTTCCCAGGAAAGTAAACCACTGTGAAGCGTAGCTATGGCTGGATCACAGGACACTGCTCTTTACAATATCAAGAAGCTGGATGGAACCAATTTCCCATTGTGGAAGAAGCAGATTTGGCACGTGTTGGTACAAAAGAAGTAGATAAAAATTATAAAGCTCAAGGGGATAAAACCAGAAGATATGGACGAAGATGAATGGAGCAAAATGGATGAATTGGCACTTTCTACCATTATGCTGACTTTGGCAGAAAGCGTTTACTTCAATGTAGCAGACGAGATGTCGGCTTATCAAGCATGGTTAAAGCTGAGTGATCTTTATGAGAAGCAGAGTGCAGCTTCACAGGTATACTGGCTTAAGAAGCTTGTTGACTTGAAGATGAAAGAAGGGACACCTATGTCCAATTATCTGAATGAATTCAACACAATCTACAGTCAGTTGTCAGCTCAAGGTGTCAAGTTTGATGAACTTGTTAGATCTATGTTCCTGTTGATCACATTGCCGGAAAGTTGGGACACTTTTCGCACAGCTTTGAGTAATTCTGCACCTCCAGATGGTTTGAACATAGCAGGTGTAGAAGGAAGTCTGCTTACTGAAGAAACCAATAGAAAGACAATGGACAAAGGCAAAGGAATAGCCTTAGTTGTCAGGGGAAGGACCAAAGAAAAGTACAAAGGTGGAAAGAGGAATCAGTCTCGTAGCAAGTCCCGCTGTGCTAAAGGCAAGAGTGACATAGAATGCTACCATTGTGGCAAGAAGGGTCACATGAAAAGAGACTGCAGAGAATGGAAAGCAGAAAAAGGCAAAGAGAAAGCTGAAGACCATGGTGAGAAGAACAAGTCCTCAGTGAAGATTCAAGAAATAAATGTGACAAACACTGTTGCAGTGGATGACAGTCTAGTGTCAGGAGACATCTACTTCTTGAAGAATACAATGGACTCAGCTCTTCTTACAGCATCTGATGGAAATGCACTGAGTGAAAAGAGACTGCAGAGAATGGAAAGCAGAAAAAGGCAAAGAGAAAGCTGAAGACCATGGTGAGAAGAACAAGTCCTCAGTGAAGATTCAAGAAATAAATGTGACAAACACTGTTGCAGTGGATGACAGTCTAGTGTCAGGAGACATCTACTTCTTGAAGAATACAATGGACTCAGCTCTTCTTACAGCATCTGATGGAAATGCACTGAGTGACTGGATTATAGACTAAGGGGCATCACTTCATGTGTCTCCAAACAAGGAGTGGTTTACCTCTTATGTGCCCACTAAAGATCATGTTCGGCTAGGCAATGGGCAGACATGTGAGATCTTAGGTGTTGGAGATGTTCAATTGAAGTTTCAGAATGGCTCTTCTTTCACGCTGAAGAATGTGAGACATGCTCCCGCAATTACAAAGAGCTTGATCAGCACAGGTTTACTTGATGATGCTGGCTACGTCACCATTTTTGGACAGAACATGTGGAAGATATCCAAGGGTTCTATGACAGTAGCACATGGAGTAAAGTCTGGAGGACTTTACATGATTTATGTATCAAATGTCTCTAAAAATGTAATCAATGTAAATGAGCAGCCGAACGTTTCTTTGTGGCATAGCCGGTTAGGACATATGTCCAAGAAGGGAATGGAAATCTTGTCTCGTTCTGGTTATTTGCCTGGCTTTTCATTTAATGATTTTGAATTCTGTGAATATTGTCTGTATGGTAAGCAAACACAGCAGCCACATAAGCATAGAAGCAGTAGAAGAGATACACAGTTGGCACTTGTTCATAGTGATTTGTGTGGACCTATGCCTAACCTATCTCTAGGGGGAGCTTCTTACTTTATGACATTTATAGATGATTACTCGAGGAAAGTATGGGTTTACTTTCTCAAGCACAAGGATGAAGCGTTTAGTGTTTTCAAAATGTTTGTGACACTTGTGGAGAATCAGAGTGGCAAGAAGCTTAAATGCTTACCCACTGACAATGGTGGAGAGTATGTTTCAAAGGCCTTTCAGGACTTTTGTGAGTCCAAAGGTATAAAACCTGAACTTACTACTCCCTACAATCCTCCTCAAAATGGTGTTGCTGAGAGGATGAATAGGACCATACAAGAGAAGGTCAGAAGTATGTTGTCTAATGCACAGCTGCCAAATGGGTTTTGGGCTGAAGCTGTATCAACAGCTGTTCATCTTGTAAATAGATCTCCTAGCAAGGTTTTGCAGAAGGATTCAGTGCCAGAGATGGTATGGTCAGGCAAAATGCCCTCATACAAGCATCTCAGAGTCTTTGGCTGTGAGGCATATACTCACGTTCCAAAGGAATTTAGGAACAAACTTGAGCCAAAGAGTAGAAAGTGCATCTTTCTAGGCTATGGTAATTCTGGTGAGATGGGGTACAGACTTTGGGATCCCGAATCCAGAAAGGTTGTCCGCAGCAATGATGTTCACTTTAATGAATCCAAATATCATTCTAAACCAGAGAGGGTTGAGGAGATTAGAAGAGTTGTCTTCCAAGAAGATGGACCTGCACGTGCAAGACAAAATGTCAGGGCTCAAGAGGAGCAAGGATAGGATAGAGTGGAACCACAGGTTGTGGCTGAGCCTGAGCCACCTATTGTGCGTCGATCTGGACGTGTCACGCAACCTCCTGATAGGTTTGTTCCATCTATGAACTATGTCATGTTGACTGATTGCAATGAGCCTTCATGTTACAAGGAAGCAGTGCAAATGAAGGACTCCGGGAATTGGCAATTGGCCATGCAATCAGAGATGACAGCTCTGCATAAAAACCAGACATGGAAGCTAGTTAAATTACCATGGGGCAAAAAGGCTCTACCCTGTAAATGGGTTTACAGGTATAAGATCACCGCTCATGATAGTCAGCCAAAGTACAAAGCAAGGCTTGTTGCCAAGGGCCTTAAGCAAGAACAAGGCATTGACTTTGATGAAGTCTTCTCTCTGGTGGTCAAGATGACTACATTGAGATGCTTTCTTGCATTGGTTACCATATTAGATTTGGTGTTGCACCAAATGGATGTCAAGACAGCGTTCTTGCATGGTGATTTAGATGTGGAAATTTACATGCAGCAGCCAGAGTGGTTTGTTGAGAAAGGCAAGGAAGATTGGGTATGCCAGTTGTTAAAGAGTCTTTATGGCTTAAAACAATCACCGAGGGCATGGTACCATAAATTCCACAAGTTTATGCTTTCTCAAGGCTACAAACGTAGTGAGTTCGATCACTGTCTATATACAAAGAAGGCTAAGGATGGCAGTTGGCTGACCCTTATTTTGTATGTGGATGACATGTTGATTGCTGGCAAGCACTTGGAAGAAATTTCAGCTTTGAAGTCAAAGATGGAAAAATCGTTTGACATGAAAGACATGGGTGAGGCAAGTCATATCCTTGGTATGCACATTGAGAGAGACAGATCAAAGAAGTTGATTTGGTTATCTCAAACAGAGTATATTGACAAGGTTTTGCAACGTTTCAATATGGAGAAGGGAAAGGCACTGAGTGTTCCATTGCCACCATATGTGAAACTTAGCAAACAAGATTGTCCTGTGTCTGAGGAAGAACAGACTGAAATGGATAAGATTCCATATGCATTTGCAGTGGGTAGTTTGATGTATGCAATGATTGCTACTCGCCCAGACATTGCATTTGCAGTGGGAGTAGTAAGTCGATACATGTCAAACCCAGGCAAGAAACATTGGGAGGCAGTGAAAGGAATATTGAGATACCTGAAAGCTACAAAGAGTATGCGTATATGCTATGGGAGTCAGGAGCTAAGTGTAAAGGGTTTTACAGACTCAGATTATGCAGGTGACTTAGACAACCGAAGGTCTACGTCAGGGTATGTCTTTACATTGGCTGGTGGAGCAGTATCATGGGGTTCTAGATTACAAGATTGTGTTACTCAGTCTACTACAGAGGCTGAATATGTTGCAGCATCAGAGGCATGCAAAGAATCAATTTGGCTTAATCGACTAGTAACAGATTTGGGAATCAAAGAAGAGATGCCTGTGTTATATTGTGATAGTCAAAGTGCTATACAATTGGCTTGCAATCTAGTTGATCACTCAAAGACAAAGCATGTGGATGTGAAGTATCATTTCATCAGGGAAATGCTCGAGGATAAGCAACTTCAGCTTGTCAAAGTTCACACCACAGAAAATCCTGCTGATCTACTTACAAAAGGACTTCCCTCAGAGAGCTTTGCGCATTTTCGCAAGCAGTTAGGTGTAGGGTAGTACATCACTTCTCTACATCTCTTGTATATTAGCTTGTATAGTAGCTTCTCTCACACTTAAAGTACCACATTGGACTTTAAGTGGGAGGTTGTTGGGGTATAAAGCTCAATGTGGTCGCCCGGGTAAGTGGGCGGGCCGCCAGGTATGTACACATATTCTTTTGTAAAAACCTAATAAGAACTCACTATGCTCTACACATTACAGTAGAGCGAGTTCACCATATTGTCGTGCTCTTCTTCTCGCACTCTCTCTCGTGTCGCACTTCCGCTCGTACTCCTTCATATTGCAGTGTGCAATAGATGTGGTTGCTTATTGCTAGGCCAACATATCGCAGGGAGCACCTGCATCATATCCTTCAAAAGAAAGGGAATGTGCTCGTGTGTTCTGGGAGGTTAAAGAGGGAGATGTTAACAGGGAAGTTAAGTGGAATTGTGCCACTGTGGCAAAAAATCGCTCTTTGCATGCTATTCGTGGTCACAACCCATAGGATCCAACTGCCCTTGCAACAAGAAAGTTGGCATGCTTCTGTGAGGCATGGATGAATGGAAGGTGGAATCGCTGCATCAATAAAGCTCACATGGAGGCTTGGGATTATCAGATTCTGCAGCCATTACTTGAGCAAACAGATGAAGTTTCGACAGAGGAAGTCGTTGGATATGATGACTTCACATACGAAGGTCATCATGATGTGTTGAGTAGTGCTCTATGTTCTGGAGACACATTTGCTGTAAATCCAGATGCTTTAACCAACGCCGAAGATGTGGATTTCTATCTTGTCAAGTGTGTTGTAGAAAAGGAGAAGGTGGAGAAGGGGTACATTGATGAATGGAGCAATGTAATTGACAGAGGCTCATATGTTGTGCAAGGACCGTATTACAAGCAATTGGATGCATACACCTTCAAGCTAGACCACAAGCAGCCTATCGTCCACCTACTTTTACATCTGGTGCGATGTATCAAAATACCATGGAGCACGTCCCAAGGAGAAGGCAGGTGTACACAATCACTCCAGAAAGCTATGAAGCAATCTGTAATAGCATGCCCTTCAGCTTTTAAGTTGTATCCACTGGATTTTCTATATACCACTTTGCTGTAAGGGTATGCAGTTTTATTATAAAGTTGGTTTTGTGTCAGCATGCTAACTATCAAACTGTTTACATTAATTGTCAGCATCAAATTATTTACATAGGGTTCAATTTTACAATGACAGTCACTTCCCCCAAAACCCTTAAAGCCTCCTCAGACGGCGCTTGTAGTGACCGGGCTTTGCTTCTCGCTGTTTGTCTTCTTCCTGCTGCCTCTTTTCTTTTCTCTTTGCTTCCTCGTTTCTCTTTGCTTACTCCTTTCTCTCTGCTTCCTCCTCTGCTTCTAGGTTGGCACTATGATGCTCACTTTCTCTTCTTTCCCTCTCCAACTTTTCTTGCTCTCTTTCTGCTTCTAGGTCAGCTTCTCGCTGTTTGCGATGAATTTCTTCCAGTCTTTTAGCCTCTATATCCCTCTTTTGAATGTCAAGCAAACGTTTGACGACTGCATCATAAAACTCATCTGAGCCTGTCTCAAACACATTATCAGCAACATATGCTTTCCGATCATCCGTTTACAGCCAAAGAAAAAGCCAGGACTTCAAAGTTTCTATAAGGAACTTTTCCCTCTGCTCAGCACTGTGGTGCTCTAGACTGGGAGTAACAAGCCAAGTTTGTGGTGGGTTCTGAAACACTTTGTAGAAGCTATTATCAATTATAAGTGTGTTTTGGGCGTTGTACCCCGGAGTGTGTTTCCAGAACAAGGATAAGTCTTTCATAAACACAGGTTTTCTCTGGATCTGCCAGGATTGCTTTGTACAGTGCGCTTGAGCAAAAAACCCAGTAATCTTTGGCACCTGCTCTTTAAAAACAATACGGTAAATACTCAGGACTTTACTATGGAGGCTTGTGCTCCATATAAACACATTAAAGAACTGCAGACACCAGTCCAAAAAAAAAAGGCTGTCCTTGCGATAAAATTCCTGCTTATCAAGTACATCGTATTTCAGCATTTCATCTACATATGCTGGGGGCTTTTCATCAAAGGGAGGCTCTACCACTGCCACCAAAAGACCGTTCAGGTCCAGTACGAGAGCCTTTTTTTCATCACATAAACGCTTAGGCACCCATATTAGGTCTGGTAGAGGATATCGTTCAGCAAAAATAACCGGCCCACTTGGGTACACATAATTTAGGCGCTCAATAATACTACGGGCAAGCTGTGAATATCGTTCAAGGAGTTTTTCAATCTCCATTTTTTGTCTCCTTAACTGCCTGGCTTTGTGGACTCGCCATCTCCGTAGTTGCATCATGCATGATGATTAATGCCTGTTTCTCTTCCTCTGCAGGGAAACCGCGATACGAAATGAACAAGTTAAAAAAACAAATCGCAAAAATTATAATGAACTATTACAATGAACTGCTGCTCAGATTTATATTGCACAAAAATACATTTTCATTGGAAAACAAAATGCATGTCAGTTACAATACGCATTTGGGTTTCAAAATGGTCTAGCATATACAATGAAGGGAACAACCGGGTAGGGAGCAATAAGTCTTAACACAATTTTTTGCAAGCTCTTGAGTGGGTGGCTTTCTTTTCACCTTTGGAGCTTTCTGCCTTGTCTGAACCACAGGCTGTGCTTGCAATGTCTTCGTGTACCTCTTCAAGGCCAAATTTTCTTTTCAGTTGAGCTTTACGCAAAAAACCCTCGAGAGGGCTGTTGTTACCAACTTCTTGCTCATCTTCTATGTTGTCATTCTTCAAAGTTTCCCGTGAGCCACTAGCCACTATCTGCTGAGAAGCTTCTGCTTTGTCAGTTGGAGCACGCATCGCTGGCAACGAGGAGCCATGACAAAAAAATCATCTTCTTTTTCATCTTCTGAGTTCCTGCTCACATCACTGCCTTCCTCTGTTGTTTTCATGCTTTCATTTGGCATATGCTGGGAGCCCTCATCCACCCCTTCACTCCTTGCATCCAGCTCAACACCCTTCTCCGTCGAAGGGTTCTCACCTGTATCCAGCTCATCACTCTCCTCGATTGAAAGGTCCTCCATTACAGCCTTTCCCTTGCCCTTCGTGTCATGCACACTGCCCACATCATAGAGGGACTGCCACAGGCCTGCAACAAAAAACGTGGATTAAGACTCATATAAGCATGTCATGTATGCTAGAAAATGTTTGATATGCTGTGACTATGTGTGCGGCTTGGCATACATTGGAATCCATTATGCTGACAAGCCCAATATGCATTCGAATTGCTGAGTATGCTAACTAGCATATCGAATATGCTAGTTTGCATCTGGAAATGGTAGCTTACTTACTAGATTTGCCATTATGACAAACTTACTCTAGTCTATACACTGAGCACAAGTATGCTAGTTAGCATACAAGATATGGTAATTAGTATATCCAGTCAACACACTTAGTATTCTAATTAACACTGTGGGTATGCTAATAAGCACACCCTGTACGCTAAAAGACAGTCCTTGTATGCTAGCTACTAGCTGTCCCAGTGTGCTAATTAGCATACCCAGTATGCTCAGTAGCATATCCAGTATGCTCATTAGCATATCCAGTATGCTAATTAGCATACCCATTATGCTTTTTAATATTCCCAGTATGCTAATTAGCATACCCAGTATGCTAATAAGCATTTCAGTATGCTAATCAGCATACTCAGTACGTGAATCAGCATACCCAATATGCTAATTAGCATTCCCAGTATGCTAATTAGCATACCCAGTATGCTAATAAGCATATCTAGTATGCTAATCAGCATACCCACTATGCTAATCAGCATATACAGTTTGCTAGTTAGCATTTGGATATGGTAGTTAACTTACTAGATATGCTAATATGCCAAACTTACTCTAATCTGTACACTGAGCACATGGTATGCTAATTAGCATAAAAGATATGCTAATTAGCATAAAAGATATGCTAATTAGCATATCCAATTAACACACTCAATATTCTCATTGGGTATGCTAATTAGCCTACCTAGTATGCTAATTAGCATATTCAATATACTAATTAGCATACCCAGTATGCTAATCAACATATCTTGTATGCTAATTAGCATATCAAGTATGCTAATCAGCATATCCGGTATACTAATCAGCATACCCAGTATGCTAATCAGCATATCCAGTTAACACACTCAATATTATAATTAACACACTGGGTATGCTAATTAGCACACCCTGTACAATCTTACCAGACGTTGGTGTGATTGGATGTCTTTGCCCTGTGGGTTTCCAACACCATTCTTGTGGTATCCTTTGCTGGCAGGTCACAACTCTACATTTTGTCGACAAGGAGCATGCAACTGCAAAGCAAAGAAAGTGGTAGCTATGCCCACAAGGCATCTTGACCGTGGCATTGGTTCCCTTTACTTCAAGTGGAAAACTGCAGCCACTGCACAAGTTGATCATCGTCCCATCGTATACCCCTTCTATACTTTCTGTAAAAGTGCCCATAGCCATATTACACAGGGCAGTGGGAATGGAGGAGCCTTGTAGCATCTTGCTCACGTGCATTAGGAGCTGCAGTTGACCTTCACATGCATTCACTTTTGCTTCCATAACCTCCACATTAATCTGCACACCAAAAAAAGAGGAGCATGGTTTGTTGTGAATATATTCCAATCATACGGTGGAAGAATAAAAGTCATGCACTTACACGCTGACAAGAGTAGTCAACAGCAAGAGTGTCCTCACTGTCAGGAAATGCCAAACCTTCCAATGTCTCTTTAAATGTCTCTATTTTTACTTTACACTCTATTTCCCTCTTTGCATCCACGTTGTCGCTTTGTAGTAACCTCTGTAATTCATTTTCAGCGTCGTGAAGCTTTTGTCTCATAGCAAGCACAATTGGGGTGACCCTAGCATTGCTTGCTTGGACAACCCTCGCAGCTTTAAACTCTGATTTTGCAGTTAGAAGATGTTCTTTAGCATCTTGCAGTTGTTTGCTGAGAATTTCAAAGGCAGCCTTTATGTGCTGCAAATTCTCAACGCCAAAAAATGACAGGCTTTCAGCCTGCTGGTGAGTGCTATGGCGAGAGATGAGTGTCTCCTTGGTATCCTCCTTCATTTCATCTTGCTCCTCCTCGATGTTTTGACATACATTGCGCATCCTCCACTTTTCGACATGGGCCTCGTAGTACCCTTTCTCTCGGAGGTCCTGCAAATACTGGACAACGAATTCAGCCCAATTGAATTCCATGGCTGAGCTACTTGCAATTGCCGCCAGGCTGAATTCTTTTACAAACCCCTTGGCGAATGCAGAGTTGATCTCCATGTTTGTTGGGGGCTTCTGGTACACCTTGTAATGTAGCTGCATCACCTGGTCGAACATATTAGTACGCAAATAACTGCATTAAATGCGATAGTGTCTATGATTCTTTGACTCTCTGAAAACATTGAACCACTCCACATCACTGATCTGATCCCACCTCACTAGTTTGGGGTTGGCACCAGCCAGGGAGAGGCCATGAACATCATTGAACTCTTCTGCTGTAATACAAAACTTGCTCTGTACTGGGACTGTAAACATTGGAGCTTTTCGTCGGCCTGCACACCCCCAATGTCACAAGATTAGCATATTTTTCTATTTGTTGGTAGGTAAAAAATAATGTAGCTAGGAGTGTGTTAACACTAGGAAAGTGCAGTATTGAGCACTTCCTTCCAATTTCAAGGTTCAAATAAAACACTGGTTTGTGCTTCTTGAGCCAGACTTCGACTTGAGCGATTGTATTTCAAGTGACTATTCACAAGATGTCCTACTCCTAAAGCCGACATCAAGGGACAACTCTCCAGCCAAGACAGCACCAACAACTATCCTCGCAAATCATAATGAGGTAGAGAGATAGATAGATAGATTTTATTATCGTCCTCGGAGGTCAAATATGACCTATGGGACCAAAGTTACATGTGATGTAGTATGTGTATGGATGATGAGTGACTCTCGATGCTCCAAAATTGTAGTGATGAGAGTCGCAATGGAGAGCCCACACTTTGGTTGGGAGAGGAAAGTGTGTAGGTCTAAGTTATGGCTGAAAATGTGAGAGAAGCAAGTTCGGATGTGATCAAAAGCTGAGCACTCTAGTAGTGTGTGGTACTCAGACTCTCGAACTTGCAGTGAGCATAATGTGCACAATCGATTTGACTCTTCTCCATTGCCCCAACGCCCTATCTTGCATCGAAGGAAAATTGAGCTAAGACGAATTGCTACGATAGTGCGTATCGCGGACAAGGGAATAGGCTCAAGCATGTAAGTGTGAGTACGGTTTCCTCTCTCAGCGAAGAACATGGTTTTGTAGTTGGGGGCAATATAGGTGGTGTAATGTATGAAGCGTGACCCACCGGATTTCTCCCAAGCCGTAATACATTGGCGTTGTAGAAAAGCTTCATTCACTTGAGAGTCAATTGAAGCATCATGTAGCAAGTGTAATGCATCCCATCTCCCAAACCACTTCTTTATGTCTTGCATCCATCCCGTGCTCAAGATCGTGCTCAAGAGAGAGAGAGAGAGAGGGAGAGAGAGAGAGTACCCGAGTCATCCTTCCCCTTTGTATGCAAGGTCTTTGCCATTGGGGATACTGGGGAATCAGAGAGCTTCATCCTTTTTCGGGGCGGAGAAGAAGCAGAAGAAAGTTCAGCCCTTGACTTTGTTTTTGGTTTTCTCTTATCTCTGGCCCCATGCGCCCCTCTTACCTCTGGCCCCTGCGCCCCGCTTCTCTCCATGCATGTTGACTACCCCACTCCGCTTCTCTCCATGCATTTTGACTGCCCCACTCGCCTCAGAGTAACACTGCGTAAATGGTCAGGAAAGTGGATTCAGGGTGGTCTCCCTATCTTGAAATATTTGATGGATTCCCACACGTTTGAAAAGTTACACTCTCATTATGCTTACAAGATATTCTTTTTGCCACATGATAACTAGCACAAAAAGCATGACAAGTTAACATGCTTACACCCATCTACACATCTCTTTACTCTGTATACAAATGTTGTTTGTGAGATCCCCTGATTCAACTTGTCTTTCTTTCCATTATAACTTGCCACACACAATTAGGTACTTCCATTTTCAGATGCAAAATATCCTTCAAGTATGTACATCAAATACGTCACTCCTCTTTTCATATTTCATTTCTTTGCATTGTCTTCTAAGCGAGTCCTCAAACATTGCTAAGGTTCATGGATTCCAATTGTATTGAAAGGAATTTTCATTGAGATAATTTGTCAATAATCTTTGTAGCTACTCAAATGAGCCAAGGTTCTCTGGGATAGTGAACAAAAATTTGTAAGTATTTTGCTACTCAAACATACTCCAATTTGGTACCAGGTAAATTTTTCGTAACTTTTATGTCTCGTCTTGTCCATTGGTGTGACATGCACATAGATTCGTTGATTTAGGTAGTGTGTAATGCTCATCATGGTGTAGATTTGTCAATTTAGGCAACACCAATTGTGCGTACAGATCCGTTGATTTAGGTAGCACGAGTGCATATCCGCCAATTTAGGCAGCACACTGATAAATAAGACATTTACTATTTCCAACAATATTAAGTGCATATCTACTAGTTTAAGCAGCACACGCGCTGATTCGTCGATTTAGGCAGCATAGATTTGCTGATTTAGGCAAAATTGATCACAAAATCTTGATGCAGTGGGCTGACCACCATTGTCATTAGTATGATTTTGTTGCCCGGGTATATAATGATAGTGATTTGAAATTGGATTTAGATTTGGTAGATGATGATTTTCTGTCGCGACGGTATTTAGGGAATTGAACTTGAGGTTGATGAAAATTGATTTATTGAATGATGAGTGTGACCAATGATATCGTGATTTATCAGGGTATGCCATATACTGCTTATTTTGGTGGTATGAGACACTAGAAAAGGTAGTATGTGGATGACGGCAGGCATAAGCAGTGTTGTTTAGTTTCATAACTTTCTCTTTTACTATGTAATATTTTTGACACCAAATACTAATCATTGTGTTTTTGACAAGTATGATTTGTAGATTCTTATCTTTGCAAACTGAGGACACACTACAACAAAAAAGGGGGCCTTCGACGTAGGTTTCGACGCTTTCCATCAAAAAAACCATTGAAATACGTGTCCCTACAAAAACGTCACAATATGCGTCAAAAGGCACTGTTATCGACGCGTATTTTGATGTGCCTAGCGACGCAGATTGCGACGACCATAACATAATTTTTTTTTCTTGGGCAGAGGACAGGTAGCGTGGCTTGTGCCCAGTGAAAAGAGGGACAGAGCCAAAGCTAGACTGCCTGTCCTCTGCCCAAGCGAGGAACACCAAAATCAACCGTGCTCTCGTAGAAATTTTGGTAGAGTTCCCTTGGTTTTAACATAAACTTAAAAAAAAAAACCATATGTATACGCCTCCTACATGCTATCCATGTAGGATCTCACATGAGATTTAAGGCAAATGAAAGAAATGAAATGAACTTTGTGCAAAACCATAACCAACTTAAAACCATAACCATAACGAACTTTGTGCAAAACCATAACCAAATTAAAACCATAATCGGCCATAACCATATTGATCAAAACCATAATGATAACCATAACCATAAACAAAACAATAACCATAACCACGTCTATACAAGAACAATAACCATAACCATGTCTATACAAGGACAATAACCATAACCATAAAGAAAACAATAACCATAACCATGTCTGAACAATAACCATAACGTGTCTATACAAAAAAGAGACACAGAAGCGTGTCTGTGTCTCACAAAACATATATACAAAATTCACTGAATGACTGGGCGTCACAACCTGTATATAGGACAAGTCACAAAATTAGTATTGATATTACTTCACATATACTTATTTAATTAAATCAAATCACACATATTAACGTCTCACCTCAATCGATCAGCGAGACTCTAAGGCCTCCCAGTCTACAGGCTCTCCTGAGGCAACAAGATCATTCAATACTTCATAAATACCTCGGCGATATCCATCTGTCTCCTCCTGGCATGTCGGGGCTCGATGCATTGCAAGATTCTGCGACTATACAAAAATCAAAGTAATTAAGAATATATGATTCATCACGTTTAAAAAAACGCCATAGCTAGGATTGGATTGGAAACTCACAAACTCATAGCGAAAGGTGTCGAAGCCTCCGCCTGCCAAGATGAGATGTCCCCTTGGTCATCTGTCGTTTCTGCGCGGCCTGAAGCTGCTGTCTGAACCGCGTGTCCGCTGTCCACTCATCCTCCTTGATTTGCTGCCACGTCTTGTGTGGGATGCCCGAAGGCTTCGGCGAGCCGGTCCTGAAAGCCTGCTGAGCTGCATCTCGTTGATGTTTCACGGTGTCCCGTGCAACACCCTTGATCCACCTCCTCAAAAGATCCTTTGAACCCGGAGCAGGCTGATACTCTCTCATGATGGTCTCCACTATGTAATTTATTTTGTCACGATCTTGCTCAGGCCAAGGCGTCAGAATGCTGGTCGAAAACTACAGCTCCGCGAGCTGGCAATCCGCTGTCTCATCTTAGTCCCGACTCTATCCATGTCAACAGAACCATCTGCCCGTACAGTATAGAGCTTAGAGTCACTAGGATCGTGTGCCCCCCAAGGTGTTTGAGGTATGCTAAGAGGTGTGTCGAGAGGTGTGCCTGGGTAGGATGGGGGTCGTGAGCGAGGAGGGGTCGAAGCATCTATGGATCCTCCTCCATAGCAACCACCACCTCCACCTGACGATCGTTGAGATCGGCGAGTGCGCCTGTGCTACGGAGATGAGGACGTACCTGCCTCTGCCGTACCCTTAGGTGTCGAAGCGGCCGTGATGGGAGACCTCGCAAGCGTCGTACCCGTAGGCATCCCCTCCTAGGCATCTCCTCCCCATAGGTGTCCCCCCCATAGGTGTCAGACCCTCGGGTGTGAAGCCGGGAGGCGTAGTACCCGTGCCTCTGGCTACCCAGTACTGAGACGCCTCTGCCATCTGACTAGGCGTCATTTGTGTGACGAAGCCCATAAATGCATCTGCACTCATAGAAGCGGGATCTGGAAACTAGTCTGCCATACTAAAGTCCTGCACAAAGAAAGTAAAAGAAAGCGTCAGAACACCTTTGTTTAAATTAACTTTAAGCTTAATTTTAAATCAACGTCTTCACACAAACACTTACAAGCCTAGGCCTTGACGAGTGAGGCATCATCGATAAGATCTTGCACCACATCATCGTCTATCTCTAATTGCAGACATAACTCTGCCCCAACTTGTTCTGGAAGATTGTCTTCATCCATTGCATCTTCATCTAAAAGTGTCATATCTCCCTCGTCTGCGTCATCCCTCGTATATGTGTCATCTTCCTCTGCCATACCTTCGTCCATCTCATCTAATGTCACAGTAGTATCTGTGTCGTCTGACTGACTTTCCTCCAGGAGCTCTTGCCCTTCAAATACTTGTTTATTTCTTGGAGCAACCTGAACCACAAACCACCATTGTCACTCTCGAGGGTCCGGTACAAAGACCACTTGCTCACAATGTTTTGGGAGAGCAAATGTGTCGCTCGTATCTGTCCAAACCTTTGTACAATCTATTTGCAAAAGCTTGTTTCCATCTCTGCGTACTGTTGCATTGCGACTAGAAGTAATCACCTTGAACCACTTCACATCCAACGAAAACATCTCAAACCGCCTGAAGCTCACCTACAGAACTTCATGATCTTTTCTCGCATGGCGTCATTCATTTTCTTCGGCACCCCTTGGCCTTGCGGCTCCTCTCCCACAAGTCTTGCATCCTCCTCATCGCTCCATAGTCGAGGCATTTCTGGGTCAGAAACGGATAGAAATTTGATCGTCAAGGCAAGAGACTCTTGCACCAGCCATCCTTCTGCCATGCTCCCCTCTAGACGCACTTTTTGGAGAACAAAACCCTTAAGTGTTTTCATGAACCGCTCTAGAAAGAACATCCAACGGCTGTGGACTGTACCTACTGCAACCTCATCTACTACATGGACGAGAAAGTGCATTTGGATAGTTAGGCAGCTCGTGGGTAGATACTTCTGAATCATGCAAACTGCCTCAATGGAGTTAGCCCTTTTGACTGCAATAGATTCCTCTCGTATCTCCTTGGAAGAGATCCACCGCACTAGCTCTGAAATCTTGTATATGCAGGTCCGCACTTCCTGTGTTAAACACCCCTTGATCGCAATTGGAAGAATGAATTGCAAGAACTTATGCCAGTCGTGCGATTTCAATCCTGACAATTGATCGTCACGGGTGAATGATGTCTTGAGATATCGCATATATCTTGTTGGCATCCTGAACTCTGAAATCACCCTTTTAACTTGTCGCTCCTCGCTTTTAAGCAATACCCATTGCGCTCTTGGAAGCTTTGTTTGGCCAGCTGCATTGGTGAAAGGCCACAACTCTGACATCTTCCCAACTGACTGCAAATCATCTCGTGAAGCTCGATTGTCTTTCATTCCCATGATTATCTTCCAGAGGAGCTCTCCCACATTCTTGAATATATGCATTGGATCCAGCAAATGGTTAATTAGTAGATTACCCCAGTACGGCAACGTATGGATAATGGAAAAACATTTTATTCGTGGAACAGGTTGCCCCTCATGTTGCTCCCATCGGCGACGCCACTCTTGTACATGCATATGACAACATTCGACGCGACCAAGCTAACCTTCGCGCAAGTGATGGCCATCTGAAAGATAACGGTGGTGGCCTTGATAAATTTTCTTTTGAAGAGAGGCAGAATAGCACACATCCAAAGACGGCCCGCAAATTGGACATGCATTGTATCTCGAAGTTGTAAGCCCTGCATATATTAAAGCATGATTCAGGCCAAGGCAAAGTGCTTGCGAATAGCGAGAATTTTGTAAATCAAGAACCATTACTAGAAGCTTCTCCGTATCCTGGCCAATCATGCATAGTCCACATAAGAAGTCCATGGATCCTTGCATGCTGTTGTCCTACTGGTTCAACCGCATCTGCTATGTCGATCCCATGCCATAACTCCTGGAGCTCGTCAACTAGTGGAGCTAGATAAACATCCATGTTTTTACAATCAAGCTTAATATCAAATGACCCTTCTTGATGGCAAGCCATGGCGGGAGGTTGTAATTGATAAGGCACACAGGCCAAGTGCTCCATGACGAGCTTCTCAAGCCAAATGGATTGACTCCATCCATTGCCATGCCCAAACGCAAATTGCGTGGTTCACTCTTAAAATGTGTCCATGTATGAATCAACAGGCACCCTAAATGTTGGGTCAGTGGATCTATTCGTAGAATGCCACCGCATCAACTTTGCAATGGAACCACAACGAAACATGCTTTTTATCCTAGGAATAATAGGGAAATGCCGCAACACATTAGCTGGCACTGTCTCGCCAACCGCATCTTGCCAGTGTAGCGCATTGCTCCGCACTTAGGACACGACAGACAATTTACGAATTCATTGCGAAAAAGAATGCAATCATTTGGAAATGCATGAATCTTGTTGTAGTCCAAGACAACTGAAGTCAATAGTTGCTTTGCGTCTGGTGGCCTGGAGGGGGACATTTCATTGCCAGCCGGGAGAAGTTGATCCCGCAACAACCTGTTTAGGCCACATTAAATTAAAAAGCTCCCCAAGCACGTCACCGTTGCAATCAAAAAATCTCTTTTGTAAATTACGTACCTAAACAAACCAGTGACGCTTGCATCTGACCACACGTACACTGACTGAAGATTCAAAAACGTCAGACAAGTACGAAGCACATATATTTTGGCACCTTCATAGATTGGTTGACGTGCCAACTTCCTCAACATGTCTTCACGAGATAGGCACACGACTTCTGGTGCTGCTTTGTTAGCGTTCTCCTCGCTTGTCTGGAAGAAGGCATCCAACATCTCCTCCATGCCATCGTCTTCTGTCTCTAAGCCCTTTTCTGCTTCCATCCTTGGTTCTATATTGGTCGGACCTTCACGCATAATCCTTTTTCTCTCTCTCTTAGATGTAGGTGTTATGTCGCGAAAATCAATGTCCATTCCGTAGGAGTCGTATCGTAGATTCTGTACGATTTCTCTAGCAAACTCTCCGTACTTGTGCACATGCTCATTACATATCCTACACATGCGCAGGATTTGATACTTGCAGAGCATGCACGAGCATGCAATATTTTCCTCCATGTTAGTTGATGACGTTGCCATCTACAATGATTATGAATGTTGTTTTAATATATATACTCCTCACAATGTAAACTACCTCGCATTCTCTAGTCTTGCCCGATCTCCGTACACCTCGGTCCAGAGGTGTACGGAGATCAGGACCACCGGGTCAAAATCTCGTCTTTATTGGTCAAATCCTATATGGGTAGACACATACATGCACTCCCAGGTGTACATGACAATGCATGTAGCAGGCAAAACCCCTTTGCCTCTTTTAGTTCCATAGTTTCTTCTAGAGGGAGAGAGAGAGAGATAGAGAGAGTTTCTATCCTTTTCACACAATTGGTCAGCCAACCTAACTCTTTCACGCCGACTTTCTCTATCTACTATCTATCTCTCTCTCTCTACCTCTGTAGCTATCTCTAGTTAATTCTCTCTTTCTCTCTATATATATCACTCTCTATCTCTCTATTTCTCTCTCTCTACGTACCCTATCTCTCGTTCTTTCTCTCTCACTATCTCTCTCTCTCTCTCTATCTTGGTCTCGCTATCGCTCTCTCTCTCTCTCTCTCTCTCTCTCTCTCTCTCTCTCTCTCTCTCTCTCTCTCTACCCTATCTCTCGCTCTCGCTCTCGCTATCTCTCTTTCTCGTTCTCTCGCTCTCGCTCTCTATTTTCCTCTCTCTCTCTCTCTCTCTCTCTCTCTCTATATATATATATATATATCACTCTTTCTCTCTCTCTCTCTCTCTCTCTCTATTTCCTATCTCTTTCTCTCTCTCTCACTCTCTATTTTCCTATCTCTTTCTCTCTCTCTCTCTCTCTCTCTCTCTCTCTCTCTCTCGATTTCCCTATCTCTCTCTCTGTCTCGCTCTCCACTTCCCTTTCTCTCTCTCTCTCTCTCTCTCTCTCTCTCTCTCTCTCTCTCTCTCTCTATATATATATATATATATATATATATATATATATATATATATATATATCACTCTCTTTCTCTCTCTCTCTCTCTCTCTCTCTCTCTCTATTCCCTATCTCTTTCTCTCTCTCTCTCTCTATTTCTCTCTCTCTCTCTCTCTCTCTCTCTCTCTCTCTCTGTGTCTCTCTCTCTCTCTCTCTCTCTCTCTCTCTCTCTCTCTCTCTCTCTCTCTCTCTCTCTCTCTCTGTGAGTCGCCTACTATGTCATCGGAGCTGTAGGGTGCACTAATCGGAGGAAGGAGCTCTTGCCATGTGTCTGAGGTGGGCAGAATTTCTCTCTCTCTCTCTCTCTCTCTCTCTCTCAAAACGCAGCCGTTTTTTGACCTAGTAGACATCAGTCCACTCTTTTGATCATAACTTCTTCATCCGAACTCCGATTTGGGTGATCTATAGCCTCAATCGAAGAGCACAAAGTCCTCTACGCATTGATGTAAAGATAGAAATTTTCAGAGTTATGGAAGGCGTTTCTGTAGCAGCATTTCTGAAGTGAACAGGTTCAACAAAATTGATTCTCATCTCCTATTTTACATACAATGTCTTCCGGCACTCGCAAGGGTTCTTCTTCTTCAACAAGGTCCACAACCATTGTGGAAAATGATCTAAAATCTCCTAAGTGTGGAGATAGCAACACAACCACCCAACCAACGACATCGGAAACCATGATCATGGCGTACTTGGTATCATTGCAAGAGACCGTAAACAAACAAGGCGAAGACTTACGAGCACTTGCAATGGAGAATGGCACACTAAGGGTACTTGTGGTTGAGAATGAGAATCTCAAGAGGACACTTGAGATGCAAACAACACGTTTGATGCAACTTGAAGAGGAAGTCAAGGAATGTAAACGCTCTCTTGTGGACTTGAATGCTTTGAAGGAGCGGATGAGCAAAGTAGAGCATGACCATGTATTGAAAGAGGAGAAATTTGACACTATGAGCCGGGATGTATGCGACATGAAAAATGTATGCACAAACAAGTCTTGGGCTGATATATGTGGTAGCAATGTGGTTTCTAATTCCTCACTCATGCAAGCTATGGTTCAAACAAAGAATGTTGAGAATGTGGATGTGGAGGAGTTGAAGGAACGGGAGCGACGTTCCAAGAACATTGTTATTCGTGGAATTCCCGAAGAGAAGTTAGAGACACCTCCTTGTTGCCATTGTTATTGAAGATTTCTTCAAAACCCACTTTGACATGTCCGGAGTTATGGTCTATGGAGCACATAGAGTGGGGAAGCAAGGAGCTCCTCGCTCGGGAGAACGGCCAATTGTATGCACCATGCCGGATGAGACCAAGTGAAAGATTATCCTTGATAATAGTTGGATCTATTTGAGGGATACAAAATGTTTTGTATGTGAAGATCGCACTATTAAGCAACAAAATATGCGTCGCAAGGCATATGAGGAAAAGAATAATAAAAACAAGGAGATCTCTCATGAAGAAAATGTGCCCAAGGAGGAGGCAAGTCTCTCAAGCAAATAGGGATGCGTGACCTATGAGACCGAGTTACAATTGAAAATATGCTTTTGGAATTGTAATGGATACCCATGGAATGCGGGGGTTGGCATTGATGAACTAACAAGCAAAGCCGATGTTGTACTTCTTGTTGAAACTTGGGAGCATGATACACAAAGGATTAACGGCTTGGAGGATTACAATGTACATTCATTGATGTGGTCAAAGAATCTCAAGCAACGAAGAGGACAAGGAGGGTTAGCATGTATGGTTAGGAAAGGATTGGAAGATTTTGTATCAATTGTGAAAGATGACAAGTACAAACGTTATGTATGGCTGAAAATTATGACACCAAAAAGAGCACCCATTTTTGTAGCCGGTTGCTACATTCCTCATCATGATTCTCCCTTTTATGCTTGCATGGATAGAGATAAAACATTTTCTGATTTGGAAGAGGACATTGCTTATTTCAAAGGTGAAGGTGATGTTATTGTATTTGGGGATATGAATGCTCGCACAAAAACATTGCAACATGATACTCAACAATTTGATATGCCATACATTTCAAGGGAGTTGGAGGAAGTTCAGTTGTATGATCGTACTTCAATGGATGAGAAAGAGCCGGATCACTATGGAAAGTTACTTTTACACATGTGTAATAGCACGGGTATGCTCATTGCCAATGGTGTATCTTTGTGGAGTGGAACCAATGGATTTACATGCAGGAGACATAATGGGGATAGTGTGATTGACTATATGCTACTCTCTGAAGCCATCATGTATCGCATAAAGAGTTTTATGTTTGGTCAATGGACCCCGGAATCCGACCATCGCACGTTATGTATTGACCTTTCATGTGGAGAAGCAACTAAGCATGATAATCGCAGCCAAAGGAAAGAGAAGTTATCACTATGTATGGATTTCAAACGGGCACCAATGTACATTGAAATGGTTGAGCAAAAATTATGGATGACAAAGCTTCAATGTGATGCACCATTGGAAACTAAATGGGAAGCTTTCAAGAAAGCTATTTGTTCTTGTGCGGAAGAATGCTTTGCCATAAAGCATCTCCATGGTATCAACAAAGATAGATCACGCAAAAGGTGGTTTGATAAAGAATGTCAAGATGCTCGAAAGTATTTGATAAAGCTTGATGCAACTATGGACAAAGACAACTATCGAAGTCATTTGCATATATACAAGGCATTGATTCAAAAGAAGAGAACAAGATGGGAAGTAAAGCAACAAGAATTTCAAGTCCAAGAAAAGGCACATGCATGTGGAAGATTTTGGAGAAACTTGAGAGGCAAGCGGGTTGAGAATTTTGGTAACTTGAGTCTAGTGGATATGTACACACATTGTAGGCAATTATATGAGCAAGAAAATACTGAAAAAATGCCATTTTATGGTTCACTCCCATGTATGCCATCTTTTTTTACTATTGAGGGTGTATGCGGTGGGCTTGAAAAGTTGGCCACTCGCAAAGCGGGAGATCTTCAAGGTATTAAGCCGGAGATGATCAAATGGACGGGAGAGTTTACCCATGAGTGGATATGTGATATGTTCAACCTTGCACTTCAACATGGTATGCCTTATGATTGGAGTACTAATTGGGTTAAGCCTTTGCATAAAGGAGGGGATGTAAAGGATGTAAGAAACTACCGGACTATAATGATTGGGTCTCTTATAGCAAAGTTGTTTGGGTGCATAATGGAGATGAAATTGAGCGATTGGGCTGAAGATAATGACAAGCGTGCAAAGGGACAAGCGGGTTTTCGTCGATGCCATAGCACCATTGATCATCTTGTCACTCTTCGTGTTCTCATGGAGGAAAGTCGGTTGAAAGGCAAGCGATTGTATTGTTGTTTTGTGGACTTTAAGAAAGCCTTTGATATGATTCCACGTAACAATTTGTGGAGAAGGATGGAAGAACTCCAAGTGCCAAGTGAGTTTATGCTTGCGGTTTCTC
Source organism: Adiantum capillus-veneris (assembly GCF_014529385.1). Lineage (NCBI taxonomy): Eukaryota > Viridiplantae > Streptophyta > Polypodiopsida > Polypodiales > Pteridaceae > Adiantum > Adiantum capillus-veneris. Next base: position 55,441,716 of record NC_140937.1, read on the forward strand.
GAATCTATGAGAAGGTGATTTGTCAATTGCACATGGGAAGAGAAATTTCAGAAATTTTTGTAAGCACTATTGGGGTTAAACAAGGATGTCCATTGTCACCAACTCTCTTTGGTCTATGCATCGATCAATTGGAACAAATGGTACTTGACTTTATGCAAGAAGAAGGCATTGAAGAGGTCACTATTTGCAATGCGGTAATCATGCTTTTGTTGTATGCGGATGATGTAGTGCTTCTAGCACACACTTTAGAAGATGCACAAAAGCTTATGGTTGTCCTTGAGAACTTTTGCTTGCATAGTGGGCTGATTGTAAATGAATCCAAAACAAAGGTTATGCTTGTGAAAACCAACCATAAGGAGAAGCCATGCATTGTGTACAACAACGAGACACTTGAAGTTGTTGAGAGCTTTAAGTACCTTGGCCTTGAGGTTCCATCCAATCACAAGTGGCATGAATGTGCTATGCGTCGTTTGGAAGTGGGAAAGAGAGCATATTATGCATTTGAGAACATGTGTAATGCGAGAAACATCAAGTGTTGGGTTCTCAAGAAGTATCTTTTTGATGCATTGGTGACACCGGTTCTTCTTTATGGAGTTGAAGTGTGGGGCGGGAGCATCTCAGAGTCTACTTGGAAAGAGTTTGAGAATGTCCAAAAGCGTTTTCTTACAAACTTTCTCCAAGTTAAGACACAAACACCATATATGCTTCTACTTCTTGAGTCGGGATCTCTTCCAATTGAGGTTATGGGCATGGAAAGGGTTGTGGAGTACATGATAAAGATGCGTCAAAACCCCTCACATCGACTTCCCACAATTGCATGGGAAGCAAGCAAAAAAGTTAAAAAGACGCATAAAAGCAAGATCTTGAGCACGGGATGGATGCAAGACATAAAGAAGTGGTTTGGGAGATGGGATGCATTACACTTGCTACATGATGCTTCAATTGACTCTCAAGTGAATGAAGCTTTTCTACAACGCCAATGTATTACGGCTTGGGAGAAATCCGGTGGGTCACGCTTCATACATTACACCACCTATATTGCCCCCAACTACAAAACCATGTTCTTCGTTGAGAGAGGAAACCGTACTCACACTTACATGCTTGAGCCTATTCCCTTGTCCGCGATACGCACTGTCGCAGCAATTCGGCTTAGCTCCCATTTCCTTCGATGCGAGATAGGGCGTTGGGGCAATGGAGAAGAGTCAAATCGATTGTGCACATTATGTTCACTGCAAGTTCGAGAGTCTGAGTACCACACACTACTAGAGTGCTTAGCTTTTGATCACATCCAAACTTGCTTCTCTCACATTTTCAGCCATAACTTAGACCTACACACTTTCCTCTCCCAGCCAAAGTGTGGGCTCTCCATTGCGACTCTCATCACTACAATTTTGGAGCATCGAGAGTCACTCATCAGCCATACACATACTACATCACATGTAACTTTGGTCCCATAGGTCATATTTGACCTCCGAGGACGATAATAAAATCTATCTATCTATCTCTCTCTCTCTCTCTCTCTATATATATATATATATATCACTCTTTATTCTCTCTCTCTCTCTCTCTCTCTCTCTCTCTCTCTCTCTCTCTCTCTCTCTCCCCCCCCCCCCCCCCCCCCCTCTCTACCACAGCAGAGCTCGTCGCTTTACATTAGAGGCATATTGATCTACCGAGCGACTGAGCTAGGGAGATCCAGAAGCCCACGACTGCGAAGGACTACACAACATCGACAGAGGCTGCATCAGAGGATCCAGGTCACTTTGGCTCGACATGCACAACGCCCGGTCAGACTACTGACCATGGAGGAGATTGATGAGATCCGCCAGCGAGAGCGATACTGGATCTCCTATGATCTACCTATCCCAGCTAGCTGTTTTAGCTGCATAGTCCACACCCAACAGTTTAGGATTCCATAATATTTTATTTTGTTATCTTGTTACTCTATCTTTGTATTAGATCCACCACATTGTAACTTTTTGGTCTCATAGGTCACTTTGGCCTTTTGAAGACGTTAATATAACATTTCATTTCATTTCATTTTCATTTCTCTCTTTAATTTCTCTTTCTTTAATTTTAATTTCCTACGCATACATTCTCTCTCTCTCTTTAATTTTAATTTCCTACGCAGACATTTCTCTCTCTCTCTCTCTCTCTCTCTCTCTCTCTCTCTTTAATTTCCTACACGCACACACACATCTCTCTCTCTCTAGCTTTTTAATTTCTTATTTACACACACACACACACACACACACATTTCTCTCTCTTTCTCTCTTTGATTTTCTACACACACACACACATTTGCCTCTCTCTCTCTCTCTCTCTCTCTCTCTCTCTCTCTCTCTTTGATTACCTACACACACACACACACACACACACATCTCTCTCTCTCTTTCCTACACACACACACACACACCTCTCTCTCTCTCTCTCTCTCTCTCTCTCTCTTTCCTACACACACACACACACACTTCTCTCTCTCTCTCTCTCTCTCTCTCTCTCTCCTACACAGACACACACACACACACACACGCGATGTCGCGAGAGAGAGAGAGAGAGAGAGAGAGAGAGAGAGAGAGAGAGAGAGAGAGAGAGAGAGGGGTTGGGGGGGGAGAGTTTCATAATATCTGCGCAGCAGGTTTCGGCCAAGAGATTTGAGCGCGTCGTAGGCAAAAATGACCGCCTGCACGCGGATTTCCCTTTTGCCCCCCCCAATTTTTTGCGTCAAAATATGCGTCGATATACTCGTGGTAATATCCGTCGATATACGCGTGGTAAAGTATGCCTTGCCACGCATTTTTTCACGCGCATATCGACGCATATATCGACGGACTGCAAGTACGTTGATAACCGTGTGGAAAGGTACGGCTATCGATATATACTGCGTCGATATCTTGATGTTATGTTATAGTGACAATTGTTTTCTAGCGGAAAGGTATGTATTGAAACTGATATTTTATTATTTAATGCAACTGACAGTGTTGGAATTATGGTTGTGGAAAAACACACACAACTTGGTGAAGACGAAGGAAGCTCAAGGCACACAATAGAGAGTATATTACTTAGTGTGCAATGGAAAAGATAGGTAGCCCTAGAGTAATGGGCGTATATACAATGCATGGGGGGAAAGACCTCCTAGTGAGGGAAAAAATGCGTCGACAGTCCTAAGTGTGTTCACACACTTCACTACCACATGTATCTGGTAACAAATCCCCCTTGAAGTGATGGGGTGAACGAGAGCTGGCACATAGAGTAAAGGGAAATGCCATACCCTGAGGACATGATTAGTCCACAAAGGGAAGTAAGCCCAAAGCTTTGCAGAAAGTTTTGAACTTCCCACAAGACAATGCCTTTGTGAAAAGATATGCAAGGTTGTACTGCGTTGGCACATAAGCCAAGCTAATCTATCCTGATGAGAGCCTATCCCTGACATAATGGTAATGCACCTCAATGTGCTTTCTGCGAGCATGAAAATCTGGGTTCCTCGCAACTGCCAATGAGCTCCGATTGTCAGTGTAAATAGTGTTGGCAGTGTCCTATCCAACAAATCAACCATAAGGCGTCTAAGCCATACACACTCAACCATAGTTGTGAAGACTACCATGTACTCAGACTCACAACTAGAAGTGGCCACAATAGGTTGCTTCTTGCTTAACCATGATATACATGAACTGCTGACGAGAGCAAAGCGAACCCCGAACCCCTGACGGCCTCTAAAACACCGGGGACCGAATGGCGCGCCTCGAGCCTGTCATGGTAAAGCAAACAGGGGGCACCACCTAGCTTCAGCGGCTAGGACGCAAACAACACACCACCATAACAAAGTTTTCATCCAGGAGAGATGGATGCTTGGGAGTAATGATGAAAAGGAAAGGGAATGAGATCAAGTGAGAGAGAGAGAGAGAGAGAGAGAGAGAGAGAGAGTGAGTGAGGGAGGGGGTATAGCGGCTTAGTACTTAGGTATCACAAAAGGATGGCGAATCCGCACACCCTTCACACATACACAAGCTCACTCCAAAACACAAGAATAGGTGGCAATTCCGCACACCTCACATGGGAAAAACATTGCAAGAAAACATACTCACAAAACCTCAAGCTTTATTTAGAGAATTAGGCGATGAAATGGGGAGCATAGGGTAGGGGAATGAGAAGGGAGAGAGTGGTAGAGCACATGGCGGATAGGTGGGAGTTGATGGCGAAGACTCGCACGAGGATTATGGCCATCATCCTTCATTTAGTTGCCCTTCATCTTCCATAGCCAAGGGTGTAGAGGTCATGCTCAAGACAAGCATGGTGATTGCGGTGATGGTGATGGTGTGGGTGTGTGCACTAGGCACACACAGTGCATAGTGTGTTCTTTGGTGATGTTGTGTGTGTGTTTAGTGTGATAGTGACCCCTCTTTGTATAGGGGAGGAGGGGGGAGAAATTCTAGAATTTAGAAATGAAGAAATCGTTATCTACATAGGCCATGTGACTGTGGGCCCCATTGTCTGGCTGTGTGTATACGTGCCAGAACAGCAGTCTCATGAGAGAGAGACTAAGAGAGAGAGATGGGTTGATGAAAAAAAGTGACAGGTGACATGGAGAATAAAGTAATTACAAGAGGGGAGAGAGGGGAGTGTGTTCAGAGGTGAATCTGTGTGCGGATGTGTGTGAACACAAGAAAAATCAGGTAACCACCGGGTGGGGATGGGTCTGTGGGCACCTTTTTCAGTGAAACTGAGTGTGTGTGAGTGTGGGGGAGGTTTTTTAGCTACAAGACAAGAGACATGGCGCCCTTTAGAGAGAGAGGGGGGTATTTGGGTCATGGGATATGATAGGAGAGAGAAAGAGGGGGTGGGGTATACTATTTTGGAAGATAGGGTAAGTTGCATGTGAGTTAGGGTGCATTATTGGTGAGTTATAATGCATTATTGGTGAGAGGTGGGGTAGCTTGAGGGGAGAGAGAAAGGAGAAAGGACAAGGGGAAGAGAGAGGGGGTTGATAACGCGAAGGCTGAGGTTTGGCGATCAATAGACATCCTATTTTTGATGTGCAACAAAG